>NC_137020.1:20739695-20741021 GCF_032717465.1 Coenobita brevimanus | reverse complement strand
ATAAAATGAGTTCTTCAGAGTAATAATATAATTCCAATAGTGAGGTAGGAAAATGATAAATACAGGAAATGTTGTTGCTAAAGAACTTAGATTTCTCGTGCAACAGATCTAAAATATTAGGGCGTGCAGGATTGTATTCATGAAACTATGAATCTTTTGACTTTTACATTAGCAAGCCTCGTATCTTAAGTGATGTTTACTTTTTTTTTTTTTTTTTCATTCAACGTAACAGTCACTTCAGTGATAAAAAGGAAAAAAATTTGGACTCATGATTGAACAAAGCCGTTTTAAGTGTAGTTCAAAATCATTCAACTAAACTCATGGATAAGAATGGGTCTATCAGCCCGAAACTAATATATATATGTAACTTCGCCAAATTACACGTCACGAAACGTCCGACAGAAAAAAAACGACGCTGCTATAATGACACGTAAAGTAGCACATACAAAAGACAGTGATACAAACGTGAAACGAGCTGGCGTTGAGATTGAAGTAAGACAATAAATTATGATTGGTAAGGGTGTCGTCAAAATACTGAGAAAGTATAGTTTGGGTAGTTTCTCTCTCTCTCTCTCTCTCTCTCTCTCTCTCTCTCTCTCTCTCTCTCTCTCTCTCTCTCTCTCTCTCTCTCTCTCTCTCTCTCTCTCTCTCTCTCTCTCTCTCTCTCTCTGTGTTATATATATATATATATATATATATATATATATATATATATATATATATATATATATATATAAATATATTTATATATATTTATATATATATATATATATGTATTGTTACGTGTGGCAGATATACATTGCTTATATTCATATATAATATTCAGAATCTTTAATTCATTTATTAGTACCATGCTTAGTGTTCTGTGAACGGAGTTTATAAATATCAGATCGTAGGAAACAGCCTGGGCCAGTTGTGTCTCGATAGTTTCAGAGCTGTTTCGAACCACCTTCCTGTATTTGCTCACGGTTTCGACCTTGAGTTTCTGTTCTATCCTTATAGCTTCTCTGAGTTACCCCTCTTGGTTACCTGAGTTAACCTTCTTACTTCTTTGAGTTTATCTAAGCCGGGCTGGGACTTCCTGTGTTAGTTAACGGCTTGAGCTAGACCGGTGTGTTGGACTGCTCTGTTTTGGGGATATTGATATAATATAGTACTTTGTCTGCCACACGTGAGTTAATGTTTATTATCAGCACATGTTAGATTTATTAAGTTCTTTTGATATTGCTATCATTTATAAGAATTGTTTATTTAGAATCGCTTTTATTGCCCTAGCTAATGTCATGTTATATTAGTGTCAAGAGTTTGTCTTTACCTTTATGCCAG
>NC_137020.1:20562195-20729695 GCF_032717465.1 Coenobita brevimanus | reverse complement strand
ACACGCCATCTCCCACCTGATGGTCAGAGATATACTGGCGGAGTAAATGCCCATGACTGGAGAGAGCTCCAATATACTTGACCTTTTCCTTACAACTAATCCTTCTGCTTACATGGTTAATCTCTCTTCTCCGTTGGGCTCCTCCAATCACAATGTCATTACCTTCTATCGCTCCGGTACGGCCTGTGGACCGTCCTCCAAAGAAATGCCGACTGAGGTACTCTGGAGCTACGGATCGGGAGGCCCTCGGGCAGGACTCCTCTGATTTACCCTGGAATGATTATTGCTTCCATGGCAGGGAGCCACATGAGTGTGTCTTGTGCATTATGGAGGTTATTCCCTAAGGTATGGAAGCATACATTCCCTTCTCTTATCCTTTGACTAATGCAGGAAAGCCTTGGTTTAATCATGCATGTTCTAATGCTGTCCACAACAAGGAGAGGGCCTATAAAAGGTACCAGAATCAACCCACCCCTGAATCACATCATTTTTATGTTTCTGCCCGGAACCGTGCTAAGTCTGTTCTTCACTCTGCTAATAATTTCATCCGTACTAAATGCTCTCAACTCTCCAACTCGAATTATTCCCACTCCTGACACCTAGCCAAAAACCTTTCTAACAACTTTACCTCATCATCCTTCCCTCCTCTTTTCTAGTTTGATGTCTCTGTACCTATTTCTTCTACTGATAAAATAGATCTCTTTGCATAGACTTTCTCCTCCAATACCACTTAGATGATTCCAGTGCTGTTCCTCCATCACTTCCCCCCCTCTGACTTCCTCATGGTTGACATTAATCTTTCTTCAGCTGATGTATTTTCTGTCATCACTGGCCTCAATACTAACAAGGCATATGGGCCTGATGGAGTCCCTCCTGTTGTCCTCAAGAACTGTGCTTCTTGCTTACACCCTGCCTAGGTAAACTCATTTGCCTTTGTCTTTCAACTTGTACCTTTCCTTCTTGCTGGAAGTTTACTCTCATTCAGCCAGCCCCAAAGAAGGGTGACCATTCCCAACCCTCTAACTATCGTCCAGTTGCTTTATCATCCTGTGTCTGAAATGTTTCGAGTCATTTCTTAACAGAAATTTTTGTAAAGCATCAATCCTATCGCAACCTTCTTTCCGATCATCAGTATGGGTTCTGTCAGGGACGCTCCACTGGCGATCTTCTCATCTACCTTTCAAACTCCTGATCCTCCTCCTCTCGGGATTTTGGCGAAAGCTTTGCCATTGCACTTGACACCTGAAAGGGTTTCGATCGAGTCTGGCATAAATCTTTATAATCCAAACTGTCCTCTTACAGTGTCTATCCTTCTATCTGTGCCTTAATCTATAGCTTCCTTTCTGGTCGTTCAATAGCCGCCGTTGTAGGTGGCCATCGTTCTTCTCCTAGATCTATCAACAGTGGTGTTCCTCAGAGGTCTGTCCTATCACAACTCTCTCCATTGTAATCATCAATGACCTTGTAAGCTATACATCTAACCCTATCCACTTGTACAGTTACCACCACTTCTAACGAGTACAGCGGGTGGTGTGTGTGGTGAAATGTGGGACCACTGTGTTTGTTTACATCGTAGTAATAGTAAGTGAATGGGCAGACCTGGCAGAGCTTCACATCCACTACAAAATCTACCACCCACAAAAATAATGTTCTATCAAGTCATACTCTGTCTGCAGTTACAAGTGTTTCCCACGTATGTATAGTGGAAGATAAAGAGAAAAATCAAACAGTAATGCAACTGCATCCTATTGTTTCTCTGACAGGAGATGACTGTAAGGCGAGGTGGAACGGAGGGAGGGGGGACAGATAGTGGGGGAGCATGTATCAAAACTTTGTCGTGTTTCGTTAAGAATGATGGAGGGTGTGATTATAAATAATTATGTTCTGAGGTGATCTGTAACTCCATGTTGAGTAACGTGTATTGGATGAATGTTGGAGTCTTAATGTTCGTCATACATTGTGGTGAGCAACTAGTTGAGCATAAATGTTAGGTGTGATGTCCGGTGTTTCGACACATGGTTCACCTGAGTCTAGTGAGTGTGCGACTCAACTGCTGTTACATTTTTGTGGCTGAGCCAGGGTGCTCATAAATGATTCATGATTATGCATGTGACACAACGGTCATACAATGTTGTGCCTAATCCAGTCTGTTTTATTGTGGGGAAAAACAATCATTATTTTCGCAAACCATAGTATATGTCCTGCTGCATAGGATTATAGCTACTTTGAGTGTTGGACAGCCATTGGCTTGTTGTGCAAATATGTTGTGGTCATCATACTGATGGATCACGCAAAGGTAATGAGATACTGTATTTGCTTAGAGAGAGAGAGGGTCTCTCTCTCTCTCTCTCTCTCTCTCTCTCTCCAGATGCATTATACTATTTAATTGTGTGTGTACATTCACACACTGTTCATCCAGAGACAGCAATATTTCCCATACCAACACCAAACAGCACATATGTTAGTGACGACCCTACTCCCATCTGCCCACCTCCTCACTAGCTCCTACTCCACAATCCACCTTCACACACACCTTGCCACCAAGTAGGGACGTCAAGCCATCTCACCCTCTCTATTCCTGCAACATTTTCTTCCTTTCCTATTACACCATCCCACTGACCAACCTCTCCTCAAGTGTCCCCTTACCTACCAAATATTCTATTCTATTTCTAACTGCCTTGGGAATAACGTTTGCAATGTTCAGCGCCATAGCACACGGCGTTGCAGATATCCGTAATATTGTCGAACTTGAGGTTTTTATGAATCTCGTACCATAACGACGTTTCGCTTTCCCTCTACAATTACAGCCACCGCAGTGCCCGCTACACATTACACAAATTGATATTTTAGGTCCTGCTTCCCTTTATCGAACTACTGATATACTGTACTATGTGTGCTCGTTCTCTGTCATGAATTTGCAAGGATAGTATCGGACCAGTATTCGCTGTTGCAGAGGCATTTCGGTGGTGTGGTTTTACTAGGAAAATTGCTTAGTCTAGCCTTGTTTGTGCAGGAGGCCAGTCATGCAACTGGCCAATCCAAATCCATTTTAACACTGTAGAAGACGTCTACAACGTTTGTGTATGATAAACTGACATATAACAAACTCCAGCACTAGCAACAATATTCATGTCCTTCCGTTGTCTACCAATATAACACGAGGTTATAGTATATGGCCACGGCTACACAAAATATACTGATGGCGTGGTGCTGCTGGGGGAGTGTAAAATTTTGTATAGTCTACGTGCGTATGTGCAGGGAGTCTGGTAATACACTTCACCGACTTATCCTCATTCAATCCAAGATAGCAGCCAAAGTCATGGTCTTGGTGTATTGCTCAGAAATTTTTATGCCACCGCTGCCTATCAGTGTAATAACGGAAATTTTGAAGCTCCACCAATATGATGCTGAGAACTAGTCACCAGTGTAACAACGGAAAATTTTCTTGATACCAGTGTAATGCTGACAATTAGTCACCAATAAATGACACCAGTGTAATGCTGGGAATTTTAGTGATTATGGGAAATGGGGTAGCGTGATCTTATTTGAGAATTTTAGAGATTAAGAGAAATAGGGTGGCGTGATCTTATTTGAGAATTTTGGAAATTAAGAGAAATAGGGTAGCATGATCTTAATAGAGTTTGTGGGAAATGTTGTAGCGTGATCTTAATAGAGGGTTTATGGGAAATGTGGTACCGTGATCTTATTTAAGAGAGCGTGAGTAGTTAGATATTGGCACGAGGCGGTAGGTCAGTCGGTAGAGAGGTGGCCTGTAGTCCTAACGGACCCAGGTTCAAATCCCCGCTGGGGCAGGGGGCAGTTTAGGGATTTGAATTTAGTAAAAGCAGACTTTACTGATCTACAAGAAGGCCCGCCGACATGTCGTAAAAATACCCCCACTAATACCAATACACCAGTCCTGTATGAGACAGCCCCAGCATGTATTCAATATGGACGGTGGATGTTAGCGCCGAAGTGGTGACATGTAGAGATGCATAATATGTAGGAGGACTACTGAGCCTTGGGAGCAGGCTGTGAGGCCTTTGCCCAGAGTCGGCAAAAAAAAAAAAAAAAAAAAAAAAAAAAAAAAAAAAAATTGCGGGCCACTCAATCTCGCCTGTACCACTCCTTGGAGGATATCAAAATTCAGTTTCAAAATGACTTAACCTAAGATTTACTAAGTATTAAGAAATGAGATAGAGATTACTCTTAAAACTGGGAATGATACCAAATAAAATATAATGAGGATCTATATCATTGGAAATGAGAATCTTTACCAAACTAAATTAAAAGGATTTACACTATAACTCCAGAAATATGTATCTTTATACACTAGATTAATAACTTATTCCAAGAATACTGATACGCATGGATATAGTCCCGTGGTCTCTGACGGACGCGTCGGGAAGGAGCCTAAAGATTATCACCAAAAAATATTCTGTAAGACTAAATGCACAATAACTGAAGAATCTTATATAAATTAGACCCAATAATCAGTAAGACCAGTAATCACATGGACTGAAATCAAATGGACAAATGGAGCAGCCAATATTTCTTTGATTCCATGAACTAAAGGGGGAGGAGGTGATTCAGTGTGTTAGAGGTTAGGCCGCGGCTAGAACGCCCGAATCCTAGGGCTGCGAGCCATGGCCCTCCGTAAATCTCGTCTGCAATGATGAAAAGGAGAGACGGTCTCATTCTTCAGCACAAGAAGGATCAGGGGAAAATATCACCAATTTAACTCACGAACGTATATGATGACTCAATACACAAGGGAGAAAAAGGGGGGTGGGGGGATGAGAGCTCGGGCACTAACCTGCAACGATGAAAAGGAGCGACGGTCTCATTGCTCTGGTTCGTGTGTGTGTGTAGATTCGTCCATCTTACTAAGAGTGGACACGGGCAGATGGTGTAAACCACTCGTCATGCTCTGGCTCGGCTCTCCCTTCTTTTATACTAAACCAGTGTTCGGGAAATGGCTAAAACTTTAACTGATTATAATATTTTGTTTCTACTAGATCTCCAAAGAATATGAGAGACACGTTTGCACTCAACATACGTAGAAAAATGACTTACGATTTTAAAATTTTTGTACTAAGCGTGCAGGAACTTTAATCATAATGAAGCCAAATTAATTAAGAATTTTAACAGTTTCATTACCCATGTTCAGTTATATATGCCTACGTGACTGTAACCCCAGCTCAATAACATAAATTTCGCGCTTCACAAATGACAATCTTCAATTTTCTTACTTCAGTCAACTCTCAATCGCCACTGCATAGTTCAAAAGAGGAAATCTACCAACTTCAGGAGGTAAATCTCTAGATCAGAACACGAAGAAAGACATTCGCGATTATTAATCTCCACTAAAATTTCGCGCTTATACGTCTTTGTTGAGGAAGAGCTGGTCCATATGTATAACATACATATTCACATCAGTACTTGACTCAGTACTATCAATATCACAATCATGTTCACATTATGAAAATCAACCAAGACTACACTTAAATATAGAACTTAACGGTTAAATCATGAGATATACCTACAAACATAATTAAGATTACACTTACAATACTAGCTTACACTAACCTACAATAATACTTAAAATTATTGCACTACACGGGTCCTTCCTTCGGAAAAAAAAAATTAACATCAGAAGTCAACAATCAAATAATTCATCTACATTTCTTAGGGATGTGTGTGCAGACGGGACGGACTCACCAAATTTGACTGTGAACACGACTTCAATAAGTGGCACCTGTCACTTCAAAAAAAAAATCATGTACCCCCAGGGGTCACTTCTCTGTCACGATAAACACTCAATATTTAGTGGATAGATATGCCCCAGCCAACCTCCTGTCTGGGTGACAACATGGTCGTCTCACCTGGACAGACCCGTGCTCTCACTGCTAGGACCGTCCTAGGGGCGCTTCTCATTCATATAAAATACGTATTAATCTCATTCACACTCTCATCCATTCATTCTTGCACTTCCCGCTCTCCACCTAGTAACTGACGAGCGCCTGTCAGGGCCTGAAGTCAATGCTTCACCCGAGACTGTATTGACTGTAAGTTGAAAGGTAGGCACGCACTGCCCTCGAATTAAAGCAATCTGATATTTCCAATGAACTGGGCTGCGTCCATAACCCAAACTCCTATGAACTCAGTCAATAGTCAGATATTCCAATCCGCAAACATTTCCCTATCTATCTCTTAACTCAATACTGCCATAACCAGCTTAACACTCAACACTTCTCAATAAGTCTCCGGGGAAGGCATCTCTCACGGGACGGCAACAATTCATCCACCAGATCAGGCTCAAAGGCCCCCTCCAGGGGTCCCAAGGGGCCACTCTTCTCCTCTGCAACAGAGCCTCACCTGTCCAACAGCTCCCTGCATCCTCTTCCCCGTGAACACATCCTCTACCACTTACACAGCTCCAGTCATCAACACTTCCATTACACGATGGTGTAATGTGTGTGTGGATTGTTTTGTTTTGAGGGGGAAAAACCTAACGAATCGGCTATCATGGTCCACTGAGCTACATTCGTTCTTCTTGACATATGACCCATTAAGTTCCATCAACAACTCATCTTCCACCTTACTCCTCCTTCCACTAGACCAAGCCACAAAATACACAAGTTGTGTTTCCATCTCGGTATTCATTCTACTATTGGTGAAGAATAATTTTGCTCATCCTCCAGGAGGTTCAAAGATCGTTAATTCTAGAAATATCATGAGTTTAACTGGGCCTCCAAAGTACTATTATCGAGATTCTATTTGGCAGCAATATCTATCCCACAACAATATTTTATCCCTCAACATTATCATATCCCACTTATTTAGCCGCCAGTGTATTGCTCAGAAATTTTTATCCCACCGTTGGCCACTAGTGTAATAACGGAAATATTGAACTACCGCCAATATGATGCTGAGAACTAGTCACCAGTGTAACAACGGAAAATTTTCTTGATACCAGTGTAATGCTGACAATTAGTCACCAATAAATGACACCAGTGTAATGCTGGGAATTTTAGTGATTATGGGAAATGGGGTAGCGTGATCTTATCAGAGAATTTTAGAGATTGAGAGAAATAGGGTGGCGTGATCTTATTTGAGAATTTTGGAAATTAAGAGAAATAGGGTTGCATGATCTTAATAGAGTTTGTGGGAAATGTTGTAGCGTGATCTTAATAGAGGGTTTATGGGAAATGTGGTACCGTGATCTTATTTAAGAGAGCGTGAGTAGTTAGATATTGGCACGAGGCGGTAGGTCAGTCGGTAGAGAGGTGGCCTGTAGTCCTAACGGACCCAGGTTCAAATCCCCGCTGGGGCAGGGGGCAGTTTAGGGATTTGAATTTAGTAAAAGCAGACTTTACTGATCTACAAGAAGGCCCGCCGACATGTCGTAAAAATACCCCCACTAATACCAATACACCAGTCCTGTATGAGACAGCCCCAGCATGTATTCAATATGGACGGTGGATGTTAGCGCCGAAGTGGTGACATGTAGAGATGCATGATATGTAGGAGGACTACTGAGCCTTGGGAGCAGGCTGTGAGGCCTTTGCCCAGAGTCGGCAAAAAAAAAAAAAAAAAAAAAAAAAAAATGCGGGCCACTCAATCTCGCCTGTACCACTCCTTGGAGGATATCAAAATTCAGTTTCAAAATGACTTAACCTAAGATTTACTAAGTATTAAGAAATGAGATAGAGATTACTCTTAAAACTGGGAATGATACCAAATAAAATATAATGAGGATCTATATCATTGGAAATGAGAATCTTTACCAAACTAAATTAAAAGGATTTACACTATAACTCCAGAAATATGTATCTTTATACACTAGATTAATAACTTATTCCAAGAATACTGATACGCATGGATATAGTCCCGTGGTCTCTGACGGACGCGTCGGGAAGGAGCCTAAAGATTATCACCAAAAAATATTCTGTAAGACTAAATGCACAATAACTGAAGAATCTTATATAAATTAGACCCAATAATCAGTAAGACCAGTAATCACATGGACTGAAATCAAATGGACAAATGGAGCAGCCAATATTTCTTTGATTCCATGAACTAAAGGGGGAGGAGGTGATTCAGTGTGTTAGAGGTTAGGCCGCGGCTAGAACGCCCGAATCCTAGGGCTGCGAGCCATGGCCCTCCGTAAATCTCGTCTGCAATGATGAAAAGGAGAGACGGTCTCATTCTTCAGCACAAGAAGGATCAGGGGAAAATATCACCAATTTAACTCACGAACGTATATGATGACTCAATACACAAGGGAGAAAAAGGGGGGTGGGGGGATGAGAGCTCGGGCACTAACCTGCAACGATGAAAAGGAGCGACGGTCTCATTGCTCTGGCTCGTGTGCGTGTGTAGATTCGTCCATCTTACTAAGAGTGGACACGGGCAGATGGTGTAAACCACTCGTCATGCTCTGGCTCGGCTCTCCCTTCTTTTATACTAAACCAGTGTTCGGGAAATGGCTAAAACTTTAACTGATTACTTTATAATATTTTGTTTCTACTAGATCTCCAAAGAATATGAGAGACACGTTTGCACTCAACATACGTAGAAAAATGACTTACGATTTTAAATTTTTTGTACTAAGCGTGCAGGAACTTTAATCATAATGAAGCCAAATTAATTAAGAATTTTAACAGTTTCATTACCCATGTTCAGTTATATATGCCTACGTGACTGTAACCCCAGCTCAATAACATAAATTTCGCGCTTCACAAATGACAATCTTCAATTTTCTTACTTCAGTCAACTCTCAATCGCCACTGCATAGTTCAAAAGAGGAAATCTACCAACTTCAGGAGGTAAATCTCTAGATCAGAACACGAAGAAAGACATTCGCGATTATTAATCTCCACAAAAATTTCGCGCTTATACGTCTTTGTTGAGGAAGAGCTGGTCCATATGTATAACAAACATATTCACATCAGTACTTGACTCAGTACTATCAATATCACAATCATGTTCACATTATGAAAATCAACCAAGACTACACTTAAATATAGAACTTAACGGTTAAATCATGAGATATACCTACAAACATAATTAAGATTACACTTACAATACTAGCTTACACTAACCTACAATAATACTTAAAATTATTGCACTACACGGGTCCTTCCTTCGGAAAAAAAAAATTAACATCAGAAGTCAACAATCAAATAATTCATCTACATTTCTTAGGGATGTGTGTGCAGACGGGACGGACTCACCAAATTTGACTGTGAACACGACTCCAATAAGTGGCACCTGTCACTTCACAAAAAAAATCATGTACCCCCAGGGGTCACTTCTCTGTCACGATAAACACTCAATATTCAGTGGATAGATATGCCCCAGCCAACCTCCTGTCTGGGTGACAACATGGTCGTCTCACCTGGACAGACCCGTACTCTCACTGCCAGGACCGTCCTAGGGACGCTTCTCATTCATATAAAATACGGATTAATCTCATTCACACTCTCATCCATTCATTCTTACACTTCCCGCTCTCCACCTAGTGACTGACGAGCGCCTGTCAGGGCCCAAGACTGTGTTGACTGTAAGTTGAAAGGTAGGCACGCACTGCCCTCGAATTAAAGCGATCTGATATTTCCAATGAACTGGGCTGCGTCCATAACGCAAACTCCTATGAACTCACAGTCAATAGTCAGATATTCCAATCCGCAAACATTTCCCTATCTATCTCTTAACTCAATACTGCCATAACCAGTTTAACATTCAACACTTCTCAATAAGTCTCCGGGGAAGGCATCTCTCACGGGACGGCAACAATTCATCCACCAGATCAGGCTCAAAGGCCCCCTCCAGGGGTCCCAAGGGCCACTCTTCTCCTCGGCAACAAAGCCTCACCTGTCCAACAGCTCCCTGCATCCTCTTCCCCGTGAACACATCTTCTACCACTTACACAGCTCCAGTCATCAACGCTTCCACTACACGATGGTGTAATGTGTGTGTGGATTGTTTTGTTTTGAGGGGGAAAAACCTAACGAATCGGCTATCATGGTCCACTGAGCTACATTCGTTCTTCTTGACATATGACCCATTAAGTTCCATCAACAACTCATCTTCCACCTTACTCCTCCTTCCACTAGACCAAGCCACAAAATATACAAGTTGTGTTTCCATCTCGGTATTCATTCTACTATTGGTGAAGAATAATTTTGCTCATCCTCCAGGAGATTCAAAGATCATTAATTCTAGAAATATCATGAGATTAACTGGGCCTCCAAAGTACTATTATTGAGATTCTATTTGGCAGCAATATCTGTCCCACAACAATATTTTTTCCCTCAACAATATCATATCCCACTTATTTAGCCGCCAGTGTATTGCTCAGAAATTTTTATCCCACCGTTGGCCACTAGTGTAATAACGGAAATATTGAAGCACCGCCAATATGATGCTGAGAACTAGTCACCAGTGTAACAACGGAAAATTTTCTTGATACCAGTGTAATACTGACAATTAGTCACCAATAAATGACACCAGTGTAATGCTGAGAATTTTAGTGATTATGGGAAATGGGGTAGCGTGATCTTATTAGAGAATTTTAAAGATTAAGAGAAATAGGGTGGCGTGATCTTATTTGAGAATTTTAGAGATTAAAAGAAATAGGGTAGCATGATCTTAGAGTTTATGGGAAATGTTGTAGCGTGATCTTATTAGAGGGTTTATGGGAAATGTGGTAGCGTGATCTTATCAGAGGGTTTATGGGAAATGTGGTAGCGTGATCTTATTAGAGGGTTTATGGGAAATGTGGTAGTTTGATCTTATTTAAGAGGGCATGTGTAGTTAGATACCAGCACACCTTGCAGGCCACTCAATCTCGCCTGTACCACTCCCTGGAGGATAGCAGAATTCAAATTCAAAGTGACTTAACCTAAGATTTACTAAGTATTAAGGACTAAGATACATATTATTCTTCAAACTGGGAATGATACCAAACAAAATATAATGAGGATCAATATCACCGGAAATGAGAATCTTTACCAAAGCAAATTAATATTCAATAATCAGTATTTACAGTATAACTCCAAAAATTTGTATCTTTACACACTAGATTAACCCGCCCCATCCTGACCGATTTTCCACCACTGACTCCCCCCAATCCCGACCAATTTTGGATTTTTTTTTTTTTTTTGCTCAAACCTCCGTTTTTGGTGAGAAATATCGAAAATTCGTAGAGAAATCGCTCACCTGAGGTTTAAAATACTCGATACAGGTAGCAGTACCCCTTACCTTACTAAGTTTTCTATCAGGCTGGTTCCAAAGAAAGCGAGTTCTATGGAAGGGTAACTATTCCACACCACTCACAAACGGTATTTATTTATTTGTTTGGTACGAATTTATGTGTAGTACGAGAGTATATGGTTTTCACACAGTAATATAGGCAATATAAGCATTGTTTCGCTCACCAAACACATAAACATACCGTGCCTTTTTTGGAGACATTTCTGATCATCATTTCTGACTGTTTCTTCCTCTAATGCTAGGTAAACTTTGTCCTCCACATTGTCATCGACTGAGGAATCACTCTGGCCCTGAATTTTGTACCGTGGCACGATATGTCTTTAATGGCCAGGTCACTGGTAACAGGTGAATTACCGAGGCAATGGCGTGCAGGGGGGGGGGAGGTCATGCGGGGTAAGGCATTACCCCTGCCTGGCATCTTGTAGAGAAGTGTTTCTTAACCTGGGGTGCTAGCACCCCCAGGGGGTGCTGAAATGAATTTTAGAGGGTGCTGGGAAATGCTGCATCCGTGGCGGTAAAATGTCAGTGTTCCTAGCACGGGGTGACCAGTATTGAAGGGATACTTTTTGACAAATGTATTCTATATATTTATTTTTTTATTTCATAAACTTTAACCTGATTTTCAAATGTGTTAAAACATTTTAGCATGGTGATGAAAAGCACTAAATCTGTACGAACATTCCACACTTTCGTAGGAAGTCTGCGTCACAAAGCTTTGTGGTACACTTTCGGTACGTGTGCTGATGTCTGACGTGAGACAGTGAGACCGCGCTGCTCCTGGCAGTAGTTGCATAGTAGCAGTGCAGCAGTACAGTATAGTCCCTGTATCTTTGAGTTACGCATTAATTTCAAGTTCCAGTAATACTGGTAAGAGCACTGGGAGGTATATTCTTCCTCATTTGCTCTTAACTCACTCACATAACATTCTCTCTCTCTCTCTCTCTCTCTCTCCAATGTGTTGCATCATTTTTTCATGAGTGAATGGACTGATGACGCTGGTCCAAAACAGCACCAATTTAGTGGGCCTGGAAAATGTTTGAGCCTACCCTGATTAAGACTTTCAGCTGTTTTTATTAAAGGTATCATTGCCTGACTATAAACTGCACCTACACCCCCGAAGTTGTATTAAGAATATGTGTTTGTCGGAGTCAATTTCTCTGTTAACATCTCTCCTAAGTAGCTGCTTCTTTTTTTAAAGTTATTATTATTTTTTTTTTTATGAGAACGTTACCAAAGGTCAAAACACCAATTGATTGAATTTTGAAGGTCAAAGTAATTTTAATTGGTGCTTTTTTGCTACCACCCTCTTTGTTTTCTCCACAGGTTTGTGTGATTCTGCAATGCCAAAGACACGCAAATGGAGTGACGAATATGTCACGTATGGCTTCACTGCACTCCTGGACGATCGTGGAGGACCAGACCGGGCACAATGCATGACGTGCCATCTCATTATTTGCAACTCTAATTTGAAGCCTGCTAGACTCCAAGAACACCAGGTGAACCATCCAGCTGCAGAACATGAACAAACCCTCGAGGCTCTGCAGGCTAAGAGGGCTAGATATGACCAGAAAGGTACACTACCCCGACTTGGATTCAAACCAGTGCAGAAACCACTTCTACAAGCTTCCTATGAGGTGGCAAACCAGTACATCAGGGAGAAGGTTTCTCATTCGGCTCCGGAAAGCCTGATTAAGCCATGCACCATTCGGATGGTAGAATTGGTCCTGGGAACAGAGGCAGCCAAGAAGATGAAGGACGTGCCTCTGTCCAATGACATCATCGCAGGGAGAGTTGCAGATATGAGCTGCGACATCTTGGACCAGATTGTTCAGGAGATTAAGGACAGTCCCATCTGCATTAGTCTGCAGTTGGATGAATCAACTGATGTTTCCAACATGAGTCAGCTGATTGTGTATACCCAGTACATCAAGGATGGTGAAATTAAAGATGAATTCCTCTTCTGCGAGGCTTTGCAAACGACGACGAAAGCAGCAGATATATTCCGACTCTAGGACGAGTTCTTTGAGAAGCATCAGATCAAGTGGGAGAAGGAAGGGTTGGTCTGCATAGATGGTGCCCCAGCCATGATAAGGAATAGGTCTGGCTTTGCTGCTCTGTTAAAGTTTAGGGTACCAGATATCATTGTGAAGCACTGTGTTCTCCATCACCATGCTTTGGTGGCAAAGACATTGCCACCTCACCTCAAAGAAGTTCTGTTTATCTGTGTTCAAGTTGTGAATTTCATCCAGGGTTGTCCTTTAAACCACAGAGTGTTCAAGTTACTTTATGAGGAGATGGGAAGTGAATATCAAGTTCTTCTCTTCCACACAGAAGTGCGGTGACTCTCCCGTGGGAAGATCCTGACCCGTATTGCAAAGCTCAATGATGAGATTGCAATATTTCTCCGAGAGTATCGGAGTAACTTCGTTGAAAAATTCAAAGATGAAACGTTCATCCTTTCTCTTTCCTATGTGGCGGATATTTTCAGACATTTGAATGACCTCAACTTGTCCATGCAAGGCATGTTTGCTGGTAATATTGTTTGTACAGAGAAGGTAGAAGCCTTCAAGAAGCTCTCACTCTGGAAGCATCAAATCCAGGGAGGGAGTGTGGGAAGGTTTCCTATCCTTGAAGAGAAATTGGGGGATACAACAATCAGCCCCATGCTTGTAGAAAATATTGTTGCTCACCTCTCGCACCTTGACACCACCATGGCAAAGTACTTTCCCAAGGATCACAAATTTCCAGAATGGATTTAGCAGCCCTTCCTGGCAGATATGAGTGATGCTGACAACCTGAAGGAGGAGCTTATTGATCTGCAGGTGAACCAGGGTTGTCAGACAAAATTCTGTACATTACCGCTGTCTGGTTTTTGGTGCGATCAGTTGGTAGCATACCCTGGACTTTGGCGAGGACAGCGCTGGAGATGATCATTCGATTTCCAACTACACACCTGTGTGAGAAGGCATCCTCCACCATGCTCCTGATCAAAACAACTGTCCAGAACCACCTTCAAGGTGGGCTGCTCCACGATATGAGGGTGGCTCTGACCAACACGAAGACTCGATTTGAGAAATTAGTAACACATAAGCTACAACAAAAATCGCATTGATGGGTGTATGTTTGATTACCCTGCTGTGTATGTTTGATTGAGTTTGTCCATGTTTTTTACTTTTTTTTCAGTTTTTCTTATTGCTTTACCAATAGTATTTGGCATCCTCAATGTTTTTTGTTTTAGAAAATGAACAAAATAAATGATCAAGCAGTACTGCACTTCACTTTACTTTATCCTTGTAGTAACCAGATCTTAGCCAGGGTTAGGGGGGTGCTGGACGGCCTAGACCTGACTATAGGGGGTGCTGAGGTTGGAAAAGGTTAAGAAACGTTGTTGTAGAGGAAGGTGTCCCGTGTATACGTACCAAAAATCCCATGCAAAAATAAAAATTGTGCAAATTAGGGACCTTTCAATTGATGCCCATTTATATACATCAATGGGACTGACAGTGACAAAACTTGTGGACGTATATATACGTCAACTGAACACGGCAGGTTAATAGCCTATTTCAAGAACATTGATACGCATGGATATAGTCCCGTGGCCTCTGACGGACTCGTCTGGAAGGAGCCTGAAGATTATCAGCAAAGAATATTCGGCAAGACTATATGCACAATAACTGAAGATTATTATATAAATCTGACACAAAAATCAATAGGACAAGTAATCATATGGACCATAATCGGTAAATTTTCACATTAGTCCTACCATGCCATACTTTCTCAAAAGCTTCAGAATGAAATGTTTTACAGTGTTTTTCATGTGAATCTGATAGTCATTTCTGTTGCAAATCACTCGTTTTCCGTTAACACCCCCCACCCACTGTACCAAGGTTATAAGGAAAATACAACGAAAGCAAGTAATTTGCACTGAAAATGATAACCAGAATCACATGAATAACACTATAAAACATTGCATTCTGAAACTCCTGAGAAAGTAAAAATGACAACCTACCTAAAGTCACAGCTCCCCAAATACTCAAAACAACCCACATCGGCCTAAACGGCACCGAAATACTAAGAGCAACCGAACTACACAGATATTACACACCATTTATATAAATCTCCATCACTTTACTAAAGTAACCTAATGTAACCCAACCAACCTAGCCTACCTAACCTAACCTAACCTAACCTACCTAACCTACCCAACCTAACCTAACCTCACCTAACCTACATAACCTAATCACGTACCTTAACTGTCCTCATCGATGAACTGATTGTTGTAGCCTTCAGGTCCAATCGACACTCAGAGAGATGGAACAGCGTGTCCAGTCGACTGAGGACAGTACAACTTGGCAGCAGTGATGAGGAACTGGTGAAGTTTTCAGTCCTGGAATTCTTTACAGAACAAGTAGCACCCAAGGTACTGGCACAGGTACTTGGCGTGAATTCCAGGATGCTTCACCCACTCCTTAATGTCCCTCCACAGCTGTTCGATGTTCTGAGTGTGAATGGCACTGTTGTCTGGGTCCACGAAGTTCACACTGTGGTTCACAGAGCCATGAACATAATTTTCCTGGTCCAGAACGTCTTCCGCTCGCCACTGATCGTTGTAAATAACTGACCCCTCACGTATAAACTGTTTAATGATTGACACGAGCGTTTCCCAGTTCCGCAGGAGGTCTGCCTCACCGTCAACAAGGAGAACAATAAAACGTCATTTGCTGACTCATTATATTCCTCCAAAGAGCCAGACCTAGGATAGAACTCGTCCAACGTTATGTTTCCTCCTGACGATGAGTGTTTCATCAACCTCAACCTCAACTCTTGGTCCACCAATAGGGTCTTGGTGATGAAACCAGAACTCAGTCACCTCACTGCAAAAAGACCGCCAGTCGATGCTCGTTCTTCTTGAGAGGTTGAAGTTTTCAAAAACGGCCTCGTGCTTCCACGTCCTCTGCAGCCATAGATTGATGAAACCTAGAATTTGCCAAGGCTGACAATGGCTTCCTTCCAGGAAAGTTCCTTTACAATCTGTGGTTTCGAAGGCACAATACTTTCTCTTCTTAGTCTTGGGGAGAAGGTATTTCCTGGTGCACCTCCAAACGTTCTTGTTCTCCCTGTAGCTGTACACGACGTTGCACCAAGGATACGTTACTTCCTTAGGCAGTATCCCGTGGTTTCTAAAAATGTGAGGGCTGGCCATGTTATCTTTGTGTGTTTCTTTAATTACATTAAAGAAACTTGGGGGACAACCTTCACAAAGGGCAGCCATCGTGTAACTGAATCAGTTCTGAATTCAAACTTTCCTGCTCATGCCGGGCTCACATACGATTTCTTGGCATCTGACTGGCATGAAATGACGTCATGGAATGTGATTGGCAGAGTTCAATTTTAGTTACCTGAATCTGGCAATAGGTGGCAGGACCAGAACCTGATGTTTACTCCACCATGTTGGCCAACCTTAGAGCAGCATCCTGGCTCCTCCAAATAATATATATAAAAAAAAAGATCTTAGAAAGTGTTTATTTGCAACGGGTGTATACCGAGAAATTGATGTACCCAATACACCCTAGATATAGAGGTAAGTCAATTTCCAGCTGCCGGGTAGGAATCAAGTAAAATAATACCCCCTAATCAAATGGACAAATGGACCAACTGACATTACTTAGATTCCATGAACTAAAGGGGGAGGGGTGATTCAGTGTGTTAGAGGTTAGGCCGTGGCTAGAACGGCCGAATCCTAGGGGTGCGAACCACGGCCCTCCATAACGCTCGTCTGCAACAATGAAAAGGAGCAATGATCTCATTCTTCAGCACAAGAAGGATCAGGGGAAAATATCACCAATTTAACTCATGAACGTATATGATGACTCTATACACGAGGGAGAAAAAGGGAAGAGGGGGGGGTGACAGCTCGGGCACTAACCTGCAACGATGAAAAAGAGCGACGGTCTCATTGCTCTGGCTCGTGTGTGTGTAGATTCGTCCATCTTACTAAGAGTGGACATGGGCAGATGGTGTAAACCCCTCGTCATGCTCTGGCTCTTGTGTGTGTGTGTGGATATCTGTCCCACACTTGGTGGGGCATGGGCAAACAAAGAGCCTGTTAGCGATGCAGCAGAAGGTGGCTCTCCAAATGAGAGCATAGCGTGGACAACGACGACTGGCAGGGGAGGCAGCAAAGGCAGGGAAGGGCCGTGAGAAGGAGGGGAGGCAGCAAAGGCAGGGAAGGGCCGTGAGAAGGAGGGGAGGCAGCAAAGGCAGGGAAGGGCCGTGAGAAGGAGGGGAGGCAGCAAAGGCAGGGAAGGGCCGTGAAAAGGAGGGGAGGCAGCAAAGGCAGGGAAGGGCCGTGAGAAGGAGGGCAGGCAGCAAAGGCAGGGAAGGGCCGTGAGAAGGAGGGCAGGCAAGCACAACGATGGTCGTGGAGGGCAGTGCGGGACGTGCAGAGGTGGACAGCGGCGTGGCGCCGACGAAGAACTGCAGGTGGAAAACCGCCCCGACACCGCCCTCAACCCCCTGCCCCTGGTCGAAAGGGCGATGCAACACTCGCCCAGCTCAGCAGCAGGTGGAAACCGAGGAGGGAGGCCCAGTCACTGTCGTAGTGAGGACAGACCCCGGTCCAGGTAGTGGCGGAGGGAGGGTCGTCGGCCAATCGGCGGGCGGAGGAGCCTCGACCTCCTGGTCGGCAGGACCTAGGCCGTCTACCTCCGGGTGGAAGGGACAAGCCAACCCTCCTCTGTGCTGCTAAGAGCTGGTCCCGCTGGGAACAGCGGTGGAGGTGTTGCCTTGGCGAGTGGTGGGCTGCAAGTGACTGCTCTGGCTTTTTTTTTTAATTTTTTTTTATTTATTTATTTTTTTTTTGGCCTATAGACCATTGGGGCCAAAGCCCCTGGTCATTAAGGCTCGGCTCTCCCTTCTTTTATACTAAACCAGACAGTGTTCGGGAAATGGCTAAAACTTTAACTAATTACTTTATAATATTTTGTTTCTACTAGATCTCCAAAGAATATGAGAGACACGTTTGCACTCAACATATGTAGAAAAATGACTTACGATGTTTAAAATTTTTGTACTAAGCGTGCAGGAATTTTAATCATAATGAAGCCAAGTTAAGAATTCGAACAGTTTTAAAACCCATGTCAGTTACATATGCCTACGTGACTGTAACCCCAACTCAGTAACAAGAATTTCGCGCTTTACAAATGACACTCTTCAATATTATTACTTCAGTCAACTCTCAGTCACCACCGCATAGTTCAAAAGGGGAAATCTATCAACTTTGGCAGGTAAATCTCTAGATCAGAATACGAAGAAAGACATTCGCGATTGTTAATCTCCACTAAAATTTCGCGGTTATACGCCTTCGTTGGGGAAGAGCTGGTCCATATGTATAACAATTAATCATAGTCACATCAGTACTTGACTCAGTATCATCAGTATCACAATCATGTTCACATTATGAATATCAACTAGGACTACACTTAAACAAAGAACTTGAGATTTCATCATTCATTCATTGCCAGACGCCATGTATCCCAAACGGGGTGGCCAAGGCTTAGAGTTAATTGTTTTACAGGGAGGGGCACTAATCCTCCACCAACCCCACTTGACACGTAGGGGTTATGCCAACAGCATCTGGTGTTCCAAGGCGGTCACCCATCCAAGTACTAACCAGACTCAATGTTGCTTTACTGGAGCTAAAAGCGGGACATTGTCACATGTGTGTGTGTGTGTGTGTGTGTGTGTACACACAGAGCTGCGCCTCACACAGAGGCTGCTAATCAAACACTAACGTCTTAGACAAACTCCGAACATACCGTATGGTACGGTGAATAGCCGATCAATGATGTCAGTTAGTGAGTATAACAGATTCCGTATTAATAATTCGGAATTTCATTTGGTTTGGATTGTGCATAATTTTATTAATTCATCATAGTTTCATAAAAGAAGGTCATCTTGTATCTTAATGTAATAATAATTTTCTCAAAGCGGGACACGTAAGATAATTTGCTAAAAAAGCGGAACGTTTTAGTCGCAAATAAATAAGCAGGACAGACGTCAACAAAGCGGGACTCTGGTCACCTTAGTTTATGCTCACACTGTCACAGGTGGGTGATATGAAGCTACCGTAACTGTAGAAGGACACCCAGGTAGACAAGTACCACCCTATCCTTCCAGTGGTCTATTATGTGGTATTGTAGCAACTTGTAATGACACCATGAATGCATTTGTCTGTTTGTGTGTTAGCCTCTCTCTCTCTCTCTCTCTCTCTCTCTCTCTCACACACACACACACACACACACACACACACACACACACACACACACACAAAATTCCGGCCCTACTTTGTGAAATGGGTAATGAGACTTGATATTGACTTCCATATCATATCGCATCACTAC
Source organism: Coenobita brevimanus (assembly GCF_032717465.1). Lineage (NCBI taxonomy): Eukaryota > Metazoa > Arthropoda > Malacostraca > Decapoda > Coenobitidae > Coenobita > Coenobita brevimanus. Next base: position 20,710,013 of record NC_137020.1, on the reverse strand, counting down.
GACTAGACTGAAGCCTTACCAACGACCTTGTGTAACTTTGGATGACGTGTTGCAGCTTCAGAACTCGGGGATATTTTGCCTAAAGCGTGGTGGTTGGGTTTTACCATCCAGGTGCTGGTGCACCAATGTTGCTTACGTATACCTGGACGCTCCAGCAGCACTCACCGTTTATCCTACTGTAGGTCCAGCTTATCCTTTGCTGTGTTATACTGTATAAGCCTGCATAATGACACGGTGCATAAATCACTCCATACTTTGCATACAAAATTGCATTGTTTATTCTATTAATGTTTCTATTGGTTGAAAACAGGGTCTCATTCAGACTGCCGGGAGGTGAAAGTGTTCAATGGCCAGTCAATTTTGTCACCAATATCGCAAATTTGGCTACTATCTTAGCAGGATTGTGAATAAGTCGGTGAATGTATTACCAGACTTCCTACACAAACACACTTAGACTATATTCAATTTTACAGTCTCCCAGCAGCACCACGCCACCGATATATTTTGTGTAGCCGTGGCCACATACTAAAACCTTGAGTTATAGTGGCAGACACCCGACAGACATGCATGGTAAAGGAAATGCTGCTCCCTCTGGATGAACAGTGTGTGAGTGTTGACATGCAATTAAATAGCATAATGCGTCTGGAGCTAAGGAGAGCCTGTGTGCAATACATGTATGAAAACTAATGTATGACTGTTTTAAAGAAGATATAATATACGATGATCAATGTCTGTGGATGTTGTCACGACTATCCAGACTAATGAAGTAAAAACTCGAAGAAAGCGACATCATTTGTGGACTGGACACCCGTAACACCTTTATTTCAATTATCATAATACAAGATACGCATTCATTATACAAATACAGTATCTCATTACCTTCGCGTGATCTATCAGTATGATGACCACAACATATTTGCACAATAAGCCAGTGGCCCTCCTATATTCAAAGTATCTATAATCCTATGCAACAGGACATATACTATGGTCTGCGAATATATTGGTTGTTTTTTCCCACAATAAAACAGACTGGATTATGTACAACATCGCATGACCGTTGTGTCACATGCATGCATAATCATGAACCACTTATGACCACCCTGGCTCAGCCACAAAAATGTTGCAGCAGTTGAGTCGCTCACTCGCTAGACTCAGGTGAACCACGTTTTGAGACACCAGACATCACACCTTCTAACATTTGTGCTCAAATACAGTTGTTCACCATATTGTATGGTGAACATTAAGGTCCCTACATTCATTCAATACATGTTCTTGCATGCGGAGTTACAGATCACCTTAGAACATCTCTATAATCACACCCTTCATCCTTCTAAACGAAACGTTTGCCCGTTCCCCACCATGTGTGGGGAGAATATTACACAAACAAACAAACAAACGAAACACGACAAAGTTTCGATACATGCGCCCCCACCATGCGCCTGCCCCCCCTCCCCTCCGTTCCACCTCGCCTCACAGTCATCTGTCAGAGAAACAATGGGATCCAGCGGCATTACAATCTATTTTTCTCTCTACCTTCCATTATACATACATGACAAACACTTGGATTTGCAGATGGAATATGACTTGATAGAACAATGTTTCTGTGGGTACTAAATACTGTAGCAAAGGGGAAGCTCTGCCGGGTCTGCCCATTCACTTACTATTACTATGATGTAAACAAACACAGTGGCGCCACATTTCACCAAAAACACCAGCCACTGTACTCGTTAAGAGTGAAGGTAACTCTACGGTCATGATTCCACCCTTCACCATTCCATTTGGTTCCCGCAACATTCATCTCAGCAGTTACTTCAACAAGCAAGGGATGAGTCTATTGTACACCTAATGTCTGACTTGGCTCGTATCTTTGACCGGGGTAAGAATAATCTTGTTATTTTTAATGCATCAAAAACTCAGTATTTACACCTATCAACCCGACAAAATCTTCCACAGGAGTACCCACTAATGTTTAATAATATCCATCTCAATCCAGCATCATACTTGAACATGGTTGGGGTTTCATTCACTCGGGACTTATCTTGGAAAGATCATATTACATCTCTTGTAAAATCTGCTTCCAAGAGATGTGTGCTAAGCCGACCCCATACCTTCTTTACCCCTGCATAGTTTTTGACTTTATACACTGGTTTTATTCGTCCCTATGTAGAGTACAACTCTCATGTGTGGGGAGGCTCCCCCCCACACAGCTCTTCTCCACAGGGTGGAGTCAAAGGTTTTTCGTCTCCTTAACTCTCCTCCTGTTGCTAGCTCCCTTCAACCTCTGTCTCTTCACTTCACTGTTGCTTCTTTATCTCTTTCTTTTTTTATCGCTAATTCAATGGTCACTGCTCTTCTGAACTGTCTGCTTGCATCCTTCCACCTCTACGACGGGCACAAAGCACCCGCCTAGCAACAAACTCTCATCCCTTTTCTGATTAACTCTCTATTGCAAAAGTTAACAATTACTCCCAGTCCTTCATTTATGCAACAGGTCAGCTCTGGAACCGTCTCCCTCTATCTGTATTTCCTACTTCCTATGATCTCCAATCTTTCAAACGCAGTGTGTCCAGGCATCTCGAAACTAACGAATCTTGAATTTGGTTCTCTTTTGTATATTTTTTCTTGGAAGGATCGGTGTGCAGGCTCCTGGCCTTTGGTTCCTTCTTCCTTGCAAAAAAAAAAAAAAAAAAAAACTACCAGTAAGTGCGGACAGTTAAGGTGATAAGGTAGTCCCCACAGACAGGAGGGGGGATCCCCCCTCCTTCAAGTAGGAACGTGAGAAACTGGTGCAGCCAATGTGGAGGCGGCATAAGGCTGTCTCCTATGGGTGAGACAAGCTCCAGTAACTAATGGAGCCCACTTTTGGACAGATTGTACGTACCATCTTGGCCCCCACAGCATCCCAGTGTTTCAGGAAACAGTGTCAAACCAAAGTGTCAGGATATGAGCGAAAATCAGATGCAGGGAGAAACTGAGGAGGTGGGGACCCCAAAGCAAAAGTAAGCAGAGCTGCTGCTGCCTTAGCCAGCATTTCAGCCCGCTCATTCCCTCCGTGGGCCAGGGCCCAAGAAAATCCCACTTGATGGCCAAAACATCTGAAGAGTAACTAAAATCAATGGATAAGAGGAACTAAAAGATTCCAACGCAGAAACAGCACTACGGACGTCACTAAAAACAATAAAAGAGGGTTGGGGGAGAGTAGAAATGATTTAAAGAGCAAGTAAAATCGCATACAATTCTGCCGTTAAAACTGGAGCAATACTAGGAAGGCTACCTCCCCAACAGATTTTTTTTTTTTTTTTATAAATAACAGAACAGAGAAAGGAAAAACAAATGAGTAAAAAAAAATAATCCATACACCAGATTACTGGTGTCCTCCGTTCATAAAATATCTGTAATAGACTTGAACAGCAGTAGGTTGAAGTCTGCAGGGAAACAACTCTGGGGAAGCTAGTTCCAGAGAGATGCAGTTCAGGGAATGAAAGAATTCTGATAGGCAGAAGTTCTGCAATATGGCTGAGTGACATTCCAGTTATGAGCACTACCAGATGCCCGTGTAGCACGAGGGAAGGCATGGAGAGGTGGCACCATGGACACAACTTCATCTGAGCATTTGCCAAAAAAATATCTGTAAAATAATGCAAGGGAGGCAACATTCCTTCTTACTTGCAGGGGAGGTAGTTTATATGTAATGACAGGGTTGTTAATGATTCTAACAGCTTTGTTCTGAATTTTGTCTAGTAGTCTTAATGCAACCTCTCCACAACCATTCCACAAGGGTGAGCAATATTCAAGCTGAGAGATCACATGACTTATAAATTATAGCTAACTGCTCATCGGCGAAGAAGATGAAGATGACACCAAAACCTACCCCACCATCAGACTGAGAACCATGTATATAGACGGGGACGGAACCCTCATGGGTGGAGGAATGTTCCAAAAACAGAGAAGATGAACCTGAGAGGGAAGAGAGCTCTTTTATATCAATAACAGGCCTACAGTGCAGATAGACACACGAAGAAGCAGCCAATAGTTTACCCAAGGGTTATGATAGGGACAAACTGACAGTGAAGGGATAGACAAGGCTAACATAATAAACCCGGCCCTATAACCAAAAGACTTTGGGAAACCCAGGCGAGTGACAAATAGAAGAACGGAAATCCTGTAGTAGAGTTCCTTCAATGTTGTCCCACGACCGTTTTTCCCGGACCATGGTTTGAAGCTTGATTATAGCCAATTCGAAGGCGCTGATTAAAATGAGCTGGGGTGAACCTCGTGAAAATGTAGGCAAACTTGGCTAGACGCCAAAATTCAAGCCACATGGCTTCCAGTACAGCAAAAATTACATATCTTTCCTTCTATGTGTCCGAATTTTATGATTTTTGGTCTCAATATATGTTTTTAAGGTCAAGGATGCCATATACTACCCTTACAGACTGTTATTTCCTAGGTTTAGTCACAAAATCTAAATAGCTACTGTATGAATATTATTTAGGACAAATCCAAGAATGCCACCGAGTAAGATCTGGAAAATAGTAAAAATCAATGAATTTTCTTCTCATATATTCATTATCACTGAATATTTTCATGCAATTAACTGTTTGTTTGTGTGTGAGAGAATGCACAACAAGTTGAGACAAGAGAATGATGCAGTCGTTGTTTTCATACGAGTATTCCGAACATCTGCACATAGTTACAATGTATTGATCTCTGCCAGCCAGCCTTCATCTTGGAATCTTTGTTCATCGTCATTTCAATCCACAGGTCAAGAGACAAACACGAATATATCCTGCCATTCATCGACTGTGCAAATAATCCATCATGTAAGCATCTGGCCTTTTCCTAGGGAAGACTACTTACTTCATGCCAGAACTCCACAAGCTTGCGAGCATACCTATCATTGTCGTAGACATGGAGCCATGACATCACCATTTGCAGTGAAGTCCTGAATTCATCCCAGTTCCTTATCCTCACGGCATGAATATTCAGCATCAGAACTTCTACCATGAACATGAAACTCGACCAATACTTGGAGAAGGAACTGTTAGACGACTCGATGCTCAGGAACACTTGTTCCACAAAGGACACAATATATGGGTGAGTTCTAACTCTGAGTAGACTTGCTGCTCCTGCTCTGGAGTTGTGGAGGATTCCTGAAGTATGGCAATCTTCTCCTTCGCATTTTCAGACAAGGACACACCATCCTTCATGTCTTTTCTGATCACCCGTCGACTCAGAGCTCCATACATCAACCGAAGACATCTGATGTTGAGTTTATTGTGTTTCCCACCGTCACTGACCCTCCAGTAATGACCTGTGCAGCGACCAGTATGTCAGACAAGCCAGAACCATGAAACCGTTTATTAATGGTAGACATGAATGAGCACTGTGTGTGAAATGGCCCAAGAAATGGGACATTGTCTTTGAAAGCTCCAGGATTTTCATTCTCCAGTTGCACCTTGTGCATAATCCGGTTGATCACCAACTAGCACAAGAAAGGGCATGCTCTTCTTCTCAGATGCAGCAACCATCCTGCACATCACTTCGTGGACTACAGCTTTCTATGGGGCTCAGGAAATGTTAAGAAATGTATGGTTTGCTCTTTTTCACATTTTGTTGCACAGTAACCTGAAACCCACCAAATGCACCAGTTGTTTGTTCAACAGCAGGCACGTTTGCTTGGTCATTTGCTAGATGCACCAAAGTGTAGATGACATCCCTCTGTCTCTGTACATCTGAGTTCTGACAACTAATATCGATCCCTGGGTGAGGAGCTGGTTGCCCACGTTGACAATCTAATAGGGCTGAACATGTTGCTCCAGGCACAAACGTTTCAGGTCTTCTGAACTTGTGGAAAGTGGTCGCATGTCTTTTTCTGCATCTGTTACGGTCACTTCCGATCCTCAGGTTGCACAAAACATTGGTGCGGTGTGATGGATCAGGGCCTGTCAGTGTGCCTTCACAGAAGTCGTCATTGTCAAGCATGCCAGTTCCAGGAATATTCTCTGCAAGCTCTTCTGGGCATACATCATATTTTTCCAAGGTCATGCTTTGCCCATAAATCACAGAGATGAAAACAGATTTTTAGATGATTCCAAGGGAGAAAATTCTGATGATGTCCAGAATCTCGTGGCGTCAGGTCAATCCACGCAGTCACGAACAGCTGTGTTAGAAATGCAGAACTCTTTCCTGTGATATACAACAGTAACGAGGCAAGTGTATGAACCACTGGATGTCTGCTACTTTCTTCAAAGTTTTGCTTGTGTGGGTTTTTCAGCCATGTCAGAAACTTCAAAGCATGTCATTTCGGGCTTGCGGTGACCCCAATTCGCCGACATTTGGTAGCTATGCCATTGCAGGAATACTAGCAAAAGCCTTGTTCATGCATCTAGCAACATTGCTGGACGGCTGATCATCACAAACACCCACTGACTAAATGGTTGCTTCAGTGTAGCTGCCACTGGCTGATGAATCATAGTGTACTTTCGTTTTTTCGATAGCGGTCATGAAGGCCAATCTTTGCACTAAATTCTTTCTGGAGCATTTCCCTGATGTTGTTTGACCTTTTGCCACTGCGATCAAACCCAAAGTTTCTCAGTAAGGCATTTTAATCAGCCAGCAGGCTCTGTGAAGTTTGCATCTCATGCTTTTCGAACGCAACCAAGCATACATACTTGAAGAACATCTGCCATACTTCAGACAGACGAATATCTTGTACATGGAGCTGACCGTCTTCACTTTTTTTTTTTTTTTTTTTTTTTTTTTTTTTAAGGTGACACATACCCCTTCCAGCAATAGATGTGGTAGCAGATTTCTACTACAAAGGAATCTGGAATTGCATCTATTAGCGTTAAGATGCGATGATGCATTCTGCTGTCCTAAAGGTACACTGTTTGTACCCTGAATGCATGCCAGGCATCCATCGTTTGCATAATATGCCATCGGTCCCTGGTGGGGTAATTTCATCTTCCGGCTTCATGCACCATACACACAAGCTTTTGTCATGGATCAGGCCACTTGCTGCTCGGGATAGAATCTAGGGCTGTTCCACAGAGCAGCTGGCAGAACAGTTACTTTTTCCTTGGAGTGTCTCCTGAGCTGCCTGGTTTTTGTCTCGTCTGTTTATTGCCAGCAGCATATGATGTTTAATAGAAAATGTGAGCTTGCCAATTTTATGAAAGGTCACATCTTGGGGTCCAGCATCCCAATTAACTTTGTCATAATACTGTTCCAAACATATCTATACGATGCTATTGCTGTGCTAAAGTCTTCATATTGTTCCATGATTCAGGAGTACTGTGGTATCGGATCTATATTCATCACACTGCTGACCACAGAGGATGCACTTGTGGCGTTCCTCACTTTCAAGTCTTTTTTTTTAAATTATTCCCATGGATGGTATGGCTATGACCCATCCTAGGATCTCTGTAACAAATGAAAAGTGTTTTAGAGCATAGTAGCACTCCAGTTTACTTTTTTCATTTTAATGAAAATAAAAACATATGCATCTTAACAATTATGGGTGTCTTCCTGGCCTTTTTCTTTGCAGTCAGCTGGCGGCCATCATGGATTTTGGCTGCAAAAATGGTTAATAAACCAGTTTTGCTTCTAACGCATACACTTAGCAAGTTTTTATGCTGACAAATGAAATCCTTGACCTTAAAAACATACTTAGACCCAAAAGTCATAAAAATCTGACATGTAGAAACAAAGATGTACTGGAAGCTGGGAGGTGGCCATTTTGAAAGTTCACGTTTAGCCAAGTTAGCCTACATTTTTACGAGGTTCACCCCAGCTCATTTTAATCAACACCCTCGAATTGATTATAATCAACTTTGAAACGTTGGTTTGGGAAAATCGGCACGGGACCACATTGTGGGATCTCAACTATTGGGAGACAATGGCACAGGGCACTGAATCCGGGAGAAAGTGAACCCAATACCAACACCTCTCAACACCAACGACTGCAGCGCAAGTCCAATGGAAGGGAGTCGGCATACACCAACAAACTCGAAATCAGGGACGAGCTAAAAGCTCCAGTCGCCAGACGAACACTAGCATGGTGCACAGAATCCAACATATGGAGATGGGCCTCCGTAGAGGAAGAGTAAACCTCACCCCCATACTCAAGTTTAGAAAGAAGAGATCTGTGCAGGAGAAGGATGATCTGACGGTCAGCACTCCAATAGGTATGAGCCAGAACCCCCAGGAGACACATGGCTTTAATACAGGCTGACTTAATATACCGGAAATGAGGAACTCAGGTCAGTCGTGTAGCCTATCAAAAAGAAGACCCAAATACCGAGTCTCTTCCACACACGAGCTTTTTCGGCCATAAAGATACAGGGTCTGGGTCCGGATGAATACCATGGAGACGACTAAAATGTACAGCCACGGTCTTCTCAGAAGAAAAACGGAAACCTCCAGTCTCAACCCACTGGGAAATCCGATTACGTGCCAGCTGCAACTTCCTCTCAACCAAAGACATCAGAGATGCAGAGGTGGAGAATGACAGGTTATTAACATACAGAGAGCCACTGACCCCATCGGAGCATCAAAAATCACGCCCCGAATCTGCACTCTTAAAAAAAAAGGAAAAAAAAAAAAAGATAAAACCTGCTTAATAAAGACAGGCAAACAGCAACGAAGACCAAACTCATGAAGAGAAAGTAAAATACCATGACACAAGGCAGTGTCATATGCCTTCTTTAGATCGAAGAAGACCGTGACATGGTGTTGGTTAATGGAGAAAGCCTCACAGACGGATGATTCCAAGGACAGTTGGGCATCAGAGGTACATAGCATTTTATGAAATCCTGGACAGGTGATAAGTCATTGCCGCTCTCTTAGTACCAAATAAGCCGTCCATTTACCATCTGCCCAAGAATCTCCACTGCAGCACCCTTAAGGCTAGTGGCAAGCTGCACTGCCCGCTACCTATCATCCCAACATTCTGATCAGCAAGCAACTCAAACTGCACACGGTAAGCTTCCCGACATACTCTGCCATCAAATTTCTGAGGTTTCTTTTTAATTTTACCCCCATTACAGCCATGCACTCACTAGTTTGGGGCCTAAAAACTGGGGCACCATAAATAAGTCCAGGACACAAAACTCCTACGTTCTGAGTATTCAACCCTGTAATGCTACCTTTAGAGGCTTGGATTCGTTAAGATTCACCAAACCTTGTCCATGCTTGTTTTTTTTTTTTTTTTTTTTTTTCATATGATCCCTGTACACCAATCTCAGGCTTAGCAGTGCAAGATTTCTCTACAGCCCCAATTTTCTCGCTAATTATATATAACTGGTTGTCTAGATGCTGTCTGCATTCGATCATTTTATTGCTTACCTCACACTTCTGCTGCTTTAGCTCAGTGTATACTTCCTCGTTCAGTTGTTGTTGTTCTTGCTTCATTTCCCCCATGAAGGCATCTAGCTGTGCCTGCAACCTCAGTTGTAACTCCTCCTGTTCCTCCTGTAACGCCGCTTAGTTGTTCATATAGTTCTTTCTGTTCTTTACTTTGTGCCTGTAATTGTTCTCTGAGTTCGTTCTTGAGGTCTTTCTGTCCTTCACTTTGTTCTTGTAGCTGTTCACTTTGTGCTTGTAGTTGTTCACTGAGTTCTTTCTTGAGCTCTTTCTGTCCTTCAATTTGTGCTCGTAGTTGTTCACTTTGTGCTTGTAGAAATAGCCAGAGATGCGTCCTCCTGCCTAGCTTGGCCTCTTGTCTGTACACTTTCTCCCTTCATGTCGAAATCTGACTAACTGCAATACTTCTCAGTCCTCACTCCTGACACCACTGTTACATCCCTGTTCCACACTGCCACAGGCTCCAGCAGCAGTAGTTCAGTATAGGAAGGACATTGCCCAGCGAGCTGTCCTCCCTATGGTCAGCCTTTCAGTGTGCAACAACAAGATTGCCTCAGGCTTGGTAAATAAACACTGATCTCTCAAGTTTGCGGACTTTATTCATTGAACCAAGACCCAGAGTCCCTGGGGTGAGACCCTACCATCCACCCCTCCCCCGGTGACGACTCAACGAGTTGCCAGGAACCACTGTCCGATTCGCTTCTTCATTTCTGCAATATTCACTGCTTTTCCACTGACTTTTTCTCTGTTGAGCACCACCTCTCCTCCAATAAACCTCACCTTCTCTTCTTAATTGAGACACCTGTCAGAGGCAACTGATAGCAAACACTTCTCTTTATCCTTCTACTTTCTCTATACTCATTTCAAAGCCAAAGGTTGTTGTTGTGTATGTAAACACAACTTAGCTTGCTCTCGTGTTCCTGAACGTGATTTTTCTGAATTCTCTATTCTCTGGCTTTGGTTTTCCTGTCATTCTCTGACTAAAAATATCTGTGCTGTTTTCTTACCCGTAATTCGACTGACTGAAAAATTCTTCGACTATCTTACTATTACAATGAACACATCCTACCCATTTCTCCCTTTCAAATCTCCATCCTAGGAGATTTCAGTGTTCATCACCACCTTTTGCTCTCCTCTCCTTTCACTGATCCACCTGGTGAACAAGCCTACATCTTTTCTATCCTTAATGACCTAGAGCGGCTTGTACAGCACCTTACCCGTATCACTAAACGCCTTGAAAAGACTTGACCTCTTCCTTGCAACTAATACTTCTGCTTACACTGTTATTCTTTCCTCTCCACTGAGCTCCTCCCAGTCACAAACTTATTACCTTAACCTGTTCCATCACTCCAGTACGGCCTGTGGACCCACCAAAGAAACGTCGATTGTGGCACTTTGGAGATCCTTACGCAGTACTTCTTCGATTTTCCCTGGAATGATTATTGCTTCCATGGCTGGAAGCCTTCTGAGTGTGCCTTGCACATCAGGGAGATTATTCTCTCAGGCATGGAAGAATACATTCCTTTCTCATATCCACTGACTAATGCAAAAAGCTTTAGTTTAATCACGATTGTTCTATTGCTGTCCACAACAAGGAGAGGGCCTATAAAAGGTACCGGAACCAACCTATCCCTGAATCACATGTGTTTTGTGTTTCTGCCCGGAATTGTGCTAATTTTGTTCTTCACTCTGCTAAAAATAATTTCATCAGTACTAAATGTTCTCAACTCTCCAACTCGAATTCCTCCCACTCCTTCTGGCACCTTGCCAAAGACCTTTCTAACAACTGTACCTCATCATCCTTCCCTCCTCTTTTCTAGCTTGATGGCTCTGTAGCTATTTCTTCTACTGATAAGGCAGATCTCTTCACTCAGACTTACTCCTCCAATTCCACCTAAGACGATTCCGGTGCTGTTCCCCCATCACTTCTTCCCTCTGACTTCCTCATGGCTGACATTAAAATGTCTTCAACTGATGTATTTTCTGCCGTCATTGGCCTCAATACTAACAAGGCATATGGGCCTGATGGGGTCCCTCCTGTTGTCCTCATGAACTGTGCTTCTGTGCTTACACCTTACCAAGGTAAACTCTTTTGCCTTTGTCTGTCACCTTGTACTTTTCCTTCTTGCCAGAAGTTTGCTCTCATTCAGCCTGTCCCGAAGAAGGGTGACCATTCTCAATCCTCTAACTATCGCTGAATTGCTTTAACATCCTGTGTCTCAAAAGTTTTTGAGTTGATTCTTAACAGAAAATTTTAAAGCATCTCCTATCACAACGTTCTTTCTGATCATCAGTATGGGTTCCGTCAGGGACTCTCCACTGGCGATCTTCTCATTTACCTTTCAGACTCACGGTCATCCTCCTTTGGTGAATTTGGCGGGAGCTTTGCCATTGCACTTGACTTATCAAAGGCTTTCAATCGAGTCTAGCATAAATCTTTAATTTCCAAACTGCCCTCTTACGGTTTCTATCCTTCTATCTATGCCTTCATCTATAATTTCCTTTCGAGTCGTTCTATAGCTGCTGTTGTAGATGGCCATCGTTCTTCTAGATCTGTCAACAGTGGTGTTCCTCAGGACTCAGTCCTATCACGAACTCTCTTCCTTTTATTCATCAAAGACCTTCTAAGCTGTACATCTAGCCGTATCCACTTGTACGCTGATGATTCCACCCTTCGCCTTTTCATTCGGTTCCCGCAACGTTCATGTCTGACTTGGCTCGTATCTCTGACAGGGGTAAAAGTAATCTTGTTGTTTTTCTTGCATCAAAGACTCAGTTCTTCACCTGTCAACCCGACAAAATCTTTCACAGGCGTATCCACTAATTTTTGATAATATCCAGCCCAATCCTGCATCATCCTTAAACATACTTGGGGTTTCATTCTCTCAGGATTTATCTTGGACGGATCATATTACATCTCTTGTAAAATCTGCTTCCAAGAGATTAGGTGTACTAAGCCGACTCCTTACCTTCTTTACTCCTGCACAGTTGTTGACTTTATACACGTGTATTTTTTTCGCCCCTGTGTAAAATACAACTCTCATGTATGGGGAGGTTTCCCACATACGCTCTTTTCAACAAGGTGGAGTCAAAGGCTTCACGTCTCATTAACTCTCCTCCTCTTACTGGCTCCCTTCAGCCTCAGTCTCTTCGCTGCACTGTTGCATCTTTATCTCTTTTCTGTCGCTACTGATCTCCAGTCTTTCAAACTCAGTGTGTCCAGGCATCTCGTTATAACGGACCTTGATTTTGGCTGTCTTTTGCATTGTTTCTGTTTTTTCCTTGGAAGGAACGGTTTGCAGGCTCCTGGTCTTTGGTTCCTTCTTCCCTGCAAAAAAAAAAAAAAAAAGTAATAATAATAATAATAACTATACATAATGTTTGCCAACTATCCTCACTGTTTCCACAACTACAGGAGATATACAATCTTCACTAGGCCGCACTGACACTGAACTGCACTGAAACTAAAAGTGTAACGAAAATGACTCCGCGCTCTTCCACTTCCTTAACTAACCTTGCATTACACTCGAATCTTCTTGTTTACTCTAGCACCTATAGTTACCAAATTAAACACTCAAAATACCCCAAAGTTTTCTTACATTACATAAGTCTAAATACTTAACATGCAAATTGAAATCAAATTACATATTATAACAAACAATCACAAATAAAATATTATAGAGAGAATGAGCATAAAATTTAATGCATAACTTTACAAAATACCTCCGCTTACAAATAGCAGGTTAACTGGCAACTCTGACTCGTAACTGGAAAATGCGAGAGGTTCTGAGAACCTTCCGGTACTTCCTATCTAGCAAATCCCGCTTCTCAACAATATTTTTCTTGTTTATTGCTTGTTTTTTTTTTTTTTTTTTTTTATAGCACGCACCTAGGCTCCTCGTTGTCTCGCTCTAGATGTTCATCTCCCCCACCTCCTTCCTCTCTCTCTCTCTCTCTCTCTCTCTGGGAAGCTTTTGATAGTATGGCTAGAAGAGTAAGGAAATAATAAATTAAGTATCCCTAGGGTGTGGGAAATAAATTGAATGAGATTAGCCTATTGCAAGGGAAAGTCAAGTAAGTATAAAGGAGAGTACGTCAAATAACAGAGGAACAATTTTGTTTGATTTGGCAGAAAGCGTCACAAGAGTTAACTTGGCTATATACAAGAGGGTAGTATCAGTCGCTCCACTACTGTAGTTGTTACAACACCATTATTTCATCACTGTTGTTTATTTTCACTAACTATTCTTCAATAAAGCAGACTGACAAAAACTTCGTGATATAATGACAGATTAACATTATCATAATATTTTGAACGTTCCCCGGCGAGTGTTTCCATCAACATAGATTTGAACATTTATTCGTCACAGCAGCTAATCCTTGCTTACTTATAGTAATTGAACATACAGACCGTTATATTGTTTAAAAGAAGAACAGTTCAAATATATTCGTAGTGTTTTTTAAAGACAGCAGAGTATTTTATTTCCAGGAACACACTAGGAAAGTATTTAAAAATAAATTTTATCGATCATCTGGCGTCTGTTGTGATGTCATCATCGGCGGCCAATCAGCAGCCACGAACTGATCACGCGCTCCTCGTCCCATACATATCAGGTGTACAGGTGAATCAAGCAGGGTATAATCACCTGTTACAGACGCAGAATGTAACGTTTTCTGGAGCCCTTGCTTTTCTACTTCAGAACCGTTTCCCATAATTTCTCACCATAATGGTACATTTATATCATAGCTGGAGGTCACTTGGGAAAATATTACATTAATAATTTTAAGGCAAATTTACTCAGTTTTATGTATCAGTCATGCAGGTTATTTCTGAGTTGCCAAGAACACTTTTATTATTATTTTTAAGCATATCCCTGATGTCATTAATTGTTATGGCGTGAAAATATCCATGAAGGCTTTGAAAAAATGCCCAAATTTAAAAGAACATCATTCTAGTCAGGTTACCCACTTAAATGAAAATGCCATTTTTGAGACCTCAAAAATGCAGTAAAAATATATGTATCACAAAAAGGGACTTTCGCCCTTCTAAATGAAGCCTGAGCAGACCTATCGAATTTCAAATGTATCACCATTTCATCGTCCCTGCTAGTATTTTCAGTTTTATTTTTCAGTTTTTCTTTCTAGTATACAAATGTAATTTTTTTTCAACAGTTCAAGAAATTTCCTCTGTAAATCGGAGCCAATATGACCAAGTCGTAAATTTACACTGTCTGGTTGAAAACACGTGATTTTATATACATGGTGTATTTCTAGCTGCGCAGAAACACGTCAGTTTGACGCGCGTCACCTTCTTCATTGCCTTTATGTTATCTGACGTGAAACTAACTCATTTTTACGGAAATATTCTGCCAAGTAGATATACAGTAATTCCAGTCACATTACCTAAGGAAGCGAAAATGTCATTTTTAGGGCCTTGTATCTGAATTTTTCAAATGGTATTTTAATAATACTTTCCGAAACCCATGTAAATTTAGTTTTGTGAGTGATTCCTACTTGGTTTGGAGCTCACTGGGCTTCACAATTTTTTAAATATGATTATTTAATAGTTCTTCATGGGAGAGCTTTTTAAATTCTCGCACATCTGTGTCTCTGGTGATTCCTACTTGGTTTGGAGCTCACCGGGCTTAGCATTTCTTTTTAATACGATTATTTCATAGTTCCTATGGGACGGAGATTTTTAAATTCTCGCACATCTATGTCTCTTTTGGTAAATTAATGGCTTAATTTTCTCATCACTTCGGAGCTTTTATGGCAAAATCAGACGTTATTTGGCTAAGGTACTCATTTAATATTTCCGCTCGGTCCGATATATATTTTTTTTAATTGCCAAAGCTCACCAACGTGGACATGCATCTACTTCTCTTTTGGCCGACTGTGTTTTGTCATAAAGGACTCAACATGTTTAGGAAAAATTTCATTGGTGACGAAATGGGAATTTTCTATAATTCAAACAAGAAGATGAAAGCACCATTTTAAAGGAACCCATTCAGGGATTTTTAAAGTGTCCAGAAACTTCAGTCTTCAATGTTCTCAAGGAAGCTTATGTGAAACGCAGTTTTTGTAGTGAAAGTGCCACCTCTCAGAACCCAAGGGCTCGATCTGTTGAAAAATACAAGACTTATTTTATTGTCCTCTACAAAAAAAAAAAAAAAAAAAAAAAAAAAAAAATTAAATCCATGTTTTCTTCCCTGTGAAATGTTTCCCATATTCTTCATCATTTTGGTGGACATTCATCGTTTCCAGATAAAAAGATTCAGTTTTATGTATCATTTAGGGAGAACTTATTATGAAGCCGATGTTAACGCCATTATTTCTTTCTTACCAACTTCCCCGTCAGTGCTATATGATTTTGTGTGAAATTTCCAACAAAATTTGAACTCATTTGAAACAATTGCACATGTATTACTTGCAGCCAAACAGAATTACTTTTAAATATCAGTCAATAGGATTATCTTTGAATGTGACGAGAAAGGTCATGATTTCACTCACAGTTCCGAAAATTGGCCAGGATTAAAACCAGCGATTTTTCCAAACTTTGCCAAAGGAGTGGTAGTAGGGGAGCCCATCACCTACTCACTCGATGAACATATTTATTTGAATACATTTCGTTTTAGACTATTTCACACAACAAATGAAAAAAATTCCAACAAACTTCTCTTTCACCAGAATTTTCTTCTCTATATGGTATAAAATTCGGAAGTCATTTTCATCCACTTTACTGTATATAATCCAGTAACAACAGATATATTCAGAATCATTGATCTTTTTTTTTTTTTTTTCATTTCAACTGCTGCAAAAATTTAATGCAGCGTGATGGTTTCAGGCAGAGTTTATAGTTCTTCTTCCAAAATGCTGAGTTTATTAAATGTCAGTTTATGCATTACTAAATCTCCTCCCTTTGCTGGCCATCACTTTGTTGTCCATCACTTTATTGTAAGGAAAACTATATTTCAAAATACTTTAAACTGAATATTTCTATACTCAGCAACGGTCACCATTCTAATATAGCAAACCTCGACCTGGGCTTTGTCTTTTTTACTTCTTTTGAGGAAGTTAATTTTTACACACTTTCAACCCTTGATTCCTTCTATTTCTATTACAAATCCTTATGTTAATTCTGCCTAAAGCATTCACACACTTGCATAGTATTTACGCTCATTAATTCTTTCTGTGTGGCAACCTCAAAGACCCTTTTTTTAAGCGCAGACTTGCCCCCCTCCCTCTTACTCGGCCTGGTAATTTCATTCATTCATATTCACTTTCTCACTCAGTTTCTCGCTTGTTCTGTCACTCAGTAATTCTTACTCTTTGGTGAAATTTTGATTTGGAAGAAAATGGAAACTAATTTTTTTTTTTTTTTTTTTTTTTCACATTCATCCTTTATGCCACCTTATAACAGAGCTCTTGATCTTATTCTGTGTTTAGCAGTGAGCGCCGGAGGACAAGCCACTTTTATGTCATAGTGTTAAAAATAACTAATAATAGGATAAACATCAGTCGCACTAGGTGCTAGGAAGCTTCCCAGTATGGTCAGGCTTGTTAGGTGTGCTCTGGGTGGCTTATCTCCCTTTGTATTCGATACCGGCATTTTTAGTTCCACGTTAAAAAACTCCAAATAATAATAATAATAACAATAAGATGATGATGATGATGATGATGATGACGATGATGATGAATGAAAAAAAGGTACCTCCCACCCCTAACGTAACGTACCTGACCTAACAGAGAATCATTATAACTCACCTGACTCTAGTCAAACCCATACTTGCCGCCAGGTTGCAATGCACATTTGCTCTTCCTGTAGGCGTTCCGTGGATATCCATCTTTTTCGTCAAGAAAAAAGAGTGCACTTATTTCATACATTTTGATAGCAGCCATTAGATTATGGTAGTTCCTCACTTCATCATAAACGAAACACATTTGAAAAGCAGTGCAAGAAAGCGGGAGGTGAAAAAATAGATTGATGCATATGGAATTATTTAATTGATCATCAGGAATAGACTGATGCATGTAGCAGCTATATATTTTATGGACAGAGTACAATTATTGATGAGTGCAACATGCATATCCGTTAATAGGCACCAAACTCATGTCTATTAACGGATGCAGCAATAATTCATCCCTTCATAATTACGATGCCTTACAGTAGTCTCTTCTTTCTACATCCAGACAGTTTACTCAAGTTATGGAAATTCTTTAAGAAAAGTTTTCTAGGCTGAATAAAATTATGTGAAGGTATCGAAAGTGTAAATAAAACAGACACAATCATATTCATTTACTTATATAGGACAAACGCAGCGGACTGCATAGCCTTGTTCACTCCCAGACTCCACAAACAAGGCTCCCTTCGTGCAGCCCTACAGGCAGCAACTCATCGCTCTAAATATTTTTCGACAAGAACAAGTGATCTGCTCCAGGAATGAGTTCAGTGGCTTTCCTCTTCGTTTCCTCCATCCTGGGTTAACTCTATCAGAGATCACCCTGTGAGCAGGATTAACCTCAGGAAACAGGCCGTGTGCCCACATTCACAGAGTCAGCTGTGACTTATTAGATGCATATTAGGCCTCAGTTCAGTCTCACAGATTAGTCGCTCGTTATGTACTGCCATAGCAGTGATGTCACCACTTCTAGTCACTGTTTAGTGTCAATGTCTCACAACAATAGAATAAGAACAAGGCACACAATTGTGTTCAAGATGCGAATTTTCGTCTTTTCACAGAAATAACAATGCCAAATACCCAAGCTGAATGAATTCATAACCCCATAAGTCAGACCAGTGTGATGAGAAATCTCATTGTCTGACCTACCGTTATTTATCACAACACCAAGATACGTGAATCTTTATTAACACTTCCACATTCTCATCACATGCTGAGATGGGCTGAACTGCATTATTCAACAACCCACCAATTGTCTGGGCCATGGTCTTGGTCCTAAAGACTTTGAAACCCAATGTCTCTGCATTCCGTGACATTCCTTAAGGCATCGAATAGTATTCCCAGCGACTCTGCAAGGATAACTGAATCATCAGCAAAGTCATGGTCAGTTACCCTGACATTGCCATTTGATACTCCATAGCAATTTCGACTCACAGCATGACCAAGGGCCAAATATATGCACATGTTGGAAAGTGTGGGAGGAGCAATACATCCTTGTCTTACACCAGTACTTACTGAGAAGAAGTCAGCCGTTTCCCCCTCCACACTTGATAGTATTTTCATTGTTGGAAT
Source organism: Coenobita brevimanus (assembly GCF_032717465.1). Taxonomy (NCBI): domain Eukaryota; kingdom Metazoa; phylum Arthropoda; class Malacostraca; order Decapoda; family Coenobitidae; genus Coenobita; species Coenobita brevimanus. The sequence goes on along the minus strand of NC_137020.1, from coordinate 20,691,396 downwards.
ACAGATCAGCAATCAGTCGGATGATCCTAGCAGGGATCCCAAAGAGTCACATGGATTCCCACTGTAAACTCCTGATTTGCTGAGTCAGACACTTTCTTGCTTTTCACATAGGCTGCTAGCAGAACTTGTCGATCCTCAAGATGGCATTTCATGAGTACTTAGGGAGCTGGGATAAGGGCAACTGCAGACTTCTTTGGGTGAAACTGGATTTCTCAGGCCCTGATCCACACCATGAGAATGTGAGCAAGATTCTTGCCCGGCATACTAAGCACTGTAATACCAAGTTAGTTACTACGGTCACGGTGGTCTTCTTGTCCTATCGTAGCTGTCGCTGAGCAAGTCATCTGATGAATTAATTTCCTCTATGAATTTATTATCATATTCTGTCCAGTCCATGTGTGGGAGTAATACGATATTCTCGTTCCTCGTGGTTCTCAACCCCTACAACATGTTAGCTCTTATTGCTAAATTCTCTACTATGTAGAAATTAGCAGTGATTGTTCTCGTAGTCTCTGTAAAATTGATGTCTAACTGTATCATGCCCTGTACAGTTATTTGTTTGTCATCTACAGCATATGTCTAAATTAGATTCCTCCACGAAGGTTACTTTGTTTTATTTCTAAAAATGCTATCTAATTCCTCTTGTGTCATTAAATTCACTGGTGAGCCTGAATACAAGAATAATGAAATCTTTTGATCTTCACAGGAAGCGGACACCAAGATACACTCATTTCCGTGTGTGCTTCCTATATGCACTCTAGTTCTTTTTTCTTTTTTATTTGTAGTGGCATGCCCTTCCTCTGACTTAAAAACAGATACTGACCTTTCAACTGTTTTTCAATGTGATGTCCAGTGTCCTGTGTTTTTATGCTTTTTGCAGTATGGCTGCATCCCTTCCTCTTTATCTTCCTTGTGTTTAATAAAACATTCAGATTTCATGTGACCTAGATTAGCACAGTAATAACACAGAGCAGACCTATCTCCCGAATGTGACTCACGAGATGACTTTCCATATTTTGGTTTTTCTGTGGCACGGTTTCTTCTTGGACTACATGCAAACTTTTGAGGCTGCCTGTGGCTTGGTTTTCCCGAACGCTGCCATGATGTCAGCTGTTTTCATATTCTCAGGCCGTGTTCGTTTTTGTTCTGTACTTGCGCTAGATGTATTCATGGCTGCCACTGTGTCCGTAATTCTCATCCTGGTTGTAGTGGATTGTGATATTTCACTCACCCATATTTTTATGCAGTTCAACTCTACTTCTTTCATAAAATCTGATAAACACATTCCTGGGGTATAAGCAACTGTTTTTGCTATCTTTACACAATGCAGCTACTTAACCAAGGATGTCTACGACATGCCCTGGTGACATCCCATTCCAGATAGGGGTGATTAAACCTCTTGTCCAATCAAGAGGAAAGATACCAGTCCGCCAGATGGTTTCTATGACTGCACGTAATGTGCTGATCATGATTTCACTCCCAGCTTGGATCACTTCCTCTGGGATGCCGCAAAGACCAGCTGTTCTTCCAGATTTCAACCTTCCTTCTCTCTTCCTGATTTCATCTAGAGAAGGCAGGATATAATCAATTGGACGGTGAGAAGTTAGTGGTTGTACTCCAACTGACGGGAGTCTCCAGTGGGAGGTTCAGCTATATACAACTGCTCCAAGTGCTCGGCCCAACTGTAGTCGCGGCGCACGACTCTGAGGTTGTCAGTATCATACCCTGGCAACCTATTATTCAAAAGTGCGTCCCTTTTCGTGTATAACATGAGACTCAAGTGATTTGTGTATAATATGTGCCTGTATAATAATATTCGTGTATACTGTAATATATTCGTGCATAATAATATGATTCGTGTATAATATGATACGAAATCGGACGCACTTTTGAATGGTAGGTTGCCAGGGTACGATAATGACAACCTCAGATTCGTGCGCCGCGACTTTTTTTATAGCCCTATACTCACTCGCTCCCAACATGAGTCATCCATCGGCTGTCTGAACAGAGTTAGCCATGGGGGCGGGTCTGGAGTGAAGCTTCGTCAGGGCTCGGTAAGCAGGTCGAAGTTCATTTGCATGCAAGTGCCATTGGGCTTATCGGCGATTTCTCTGACATAGCTCTCCATTTCCCAACTCAGTTAAACCCCTGCCTGTCAGGACACAAGTCTGTGCAGCTGCTGATCCCCAGCCAGTCTGGCAGCACAATTTTCGTAAGTTGTGGCCAATGTCCCTGACGAGGCAAATCCCCTCCTTGATCTCAGTTGCTCTCCTTGGCATTCATCAGATATTGGCAGGGTAACACACTTAATGGAATCCCATCATTCAGCAGGGTTCTACAGTACTGAGCACTTATAACCGATCTGAGACTGCCTCTGCAAACTCAAATGCACACTCCTATTCCCTGAGTTTCTTAAGATGGAACTGTTATTGCAGCATCTTCATCCTCTCTCAGTTTTGATTTGTAGCTTTAGAGTAGCAACAGGTCTGTGATCTGTATAACAGAATTCTACACCCCTGAAAACCCTGCAGTTCTGAAGGGTCCTCTAGTGAATGCTAACAACTCTGTGATCAATCTCCCTTGCAACCTTTCCCATATTGGAACAGCTCTTTCTCTTCAAGATCGCTCATCTCAAAGAGTGCTTCAACCTTACCAAAACTATTCGCTCATTAACCAGAGTAAACCTGTTGACAACAGATAAAGAGAGCAAAAATTTCCACAGCAGCACCTCTAAGCTGGGTATCATTGTCACTGCCAGAGCAGTAGTTTGTGTAACAATCGCCACTGATCCCCCAGTGCTCAGGTGGCCTCACTTCAGGCAGTGCAAGTAAGCCATCCCCCAGTCATCCCAACTTTCGTGGTAACAAAGGCACCTTCGAAGGGCTAAGAACGTTCCAAAGCCCCACTCGGAGTGCCTTCAGAAGGATGAACCCGTGCGTGGTTTAGCTGGTTCGTGCGTCTGCTGCGCCACCGCGACACAGAGGACTGATAGTCCATGAACACCCAGAAAGTCAGAGGAGCAGACTTTGTCATTAATGATGTATAGAACCTTGAAAGGTTAACGGCCGTATTTCTTCTTGCCCAACCGATTTTTCGTCTTGGTTTGTTTCATGTTCGATGATTATTCACCTTGATTTTTCTCTGTATCTCCTGACTTCGTCTGTAAGAATTCGTTTTGGTTTTACCATATGTCTTCCTTATGGTTACATCCCAGGAATCTCTTCTGGTTTCGTCTCGAATTATTCCTCTAGTGTTCTTTACTTCTTGCTCTTGTGTTTCTCTCATATTTTTCCTCTTGCTTTCTACTGCTCGAGTAATTATTTCGCTTAATTTCTTCCTGAATTATTGTTCATCTTGATTTCTTCCTTAATTTCAGATTATTTTGGTTACCTTAACACCCATCAGATATTCATGTGTCATGTCTCCGTGGTTGTTCAATCTGCATATGGATGGGGTTATAAAGTAGATACAAGGTAGGGCAGTGGATGTTGGAGCGGCCCTCGTGAGAGAGGGCAATGTTTGGAAACTACCTGTACTGTTGTTTGCAGATGATAATGTGTTGTTAAGTAAAGACGACGGGGAGCTGCAAGACATCGTGGATGAGTTTAGGAGAGTGTGTAAGAAACGGAATCTAAAGGTGAATCTAGGGAAGAGTAAAGTTATGGTTTTCGAGAGAAGTGAAGTCAGTGAATGTACAGTGAGGCTGGATGAGGAGGAAATGGAAAATGTGAGTGCGTTTAAGTACTTGGGCAGTGTGATGAGTAAGGATGGAAGTTTGGAGGGTGAAGTGTTTGAAAGGGTGCTACAGGGAAGAAAGGTTGTTGGTTCCTTGAAGCAGTGATAAGAAACAGGGAAGTGAGCATGGAAAAGCTACTACATGACAGTATTGTGATACCAGCTCTAACGTATGGAAGTGAAGCTTGGACCTTGCTGGAGGGACAGAAGTCAAGAGTGAGAGCAGTGGAAAATGAGTTATTTGAAAGGAGCCTGTGGAGTCACACGGAGAGGAAGTGAAGGAGCGTTGTAGTGTGGATGTGATAGGAAGCGTTAGGAGAAACACACTGAGGTAGTTTGGACATGTAGAGAGGATGAAGAGCGAGAGACTGACAAGGAGAGTGTATGTGAGTTAGGTGGGAGGGGGGAGACCAAGGATGAGATGGAGGGATGGAGTGGAGAGGTCTATGAGAGGAGGGTGTGAGCTGAGAGCAGGGCAATGAAATGGCGGGGGACAGAGAGACATGGAGGCGATTTGTTTGAGGCCACCCCTTACGGGATTAATGCGTCTGGCAGTAGATATAGATAGATAGTTATTCATCTTGATTTTTTATTATTCATCATGTTATCTTAAATAATCATTACTTCCTGGTTCTTTTTCAACTAAAGTTAATTTTGCTTGATTCTGTCAATGCATTCAGTACGATGACGTACTTTTGCTGCTTCTTTGCGGTTCTTCCTAAAGGACTTTATTCACATTAGTAGAGCGTCGCAGGAGTGAAGGGATCAATTATGGCCATATCTAATCGTGACTCTTTACACAGACTCAACTAATGTGAATAATTGCCTGGTTATATCAAGAATAAAATGAAAATCTGTCCTCAGATTGAAGTGGTTAGGTCTCGTCGGGGAAGTGAGTAAGCGATCCACTCCAGCAACAACACCAGCCAAGCCACCACTATACCTGAAATATGTCATTTAATAATTAGCACATTCAGTACCTAACGTCATGCATTATTTGATTCTTCATACAGACAGTTAAATTCCTTGCAGGCGAAACTTTTTGAATCGGTGGTTCCAGATAAATCCTTTATTAATCATCTAATGGTTACGTCGTCTCTTGTATTTTATACTAGTTAACGCCATAATTTTTTCCCAAGGAAAAGCGAATCATTTGAACCTTAGAATGGTAATACTGTCACCATTAATTTTCTTGACTGGGTTCTCTAGTTCTTCATTGCAGTTAATACGCAATTCTACTTTGCTGATTGTGAGGTATAGAAGCCTACGAGTGTTAATACCTTCATTAATAGGATGTTTTCATAGCAGAATGAAGTTGTCCGGTAGCACCAAATGTAAAGTAAAAAGTACGATATAGGCTAGTAGTGAAAATTTTGAAATAAAAGAGACACAAGCATGAATACAATACACAATTACATTTCACTGTTGATAGTCTCCAGGTCTGCAGTATAGTTGGGTAAGGCATCTTAACCATTTCATTTTGTTGACTTCTTTTTCACTGTAGGCTATTCACACAATCTCCAGACCGTATTATTTAGCTTAAGACAGACTTTCGATCTAGGGTGGTTAGAAATAGTCTTCATTTACTTCTTTTGGACTAGAGGGCGCTCCTTAACGAATTAAAGTTATCTGTTAGCAGCAATCATAGCTCACAAAAATACGCCACAGTAATGAAGTTGTTAACAATCGCTGCGTTTCCAGTATCTGCTACACAGATTGTATGTCTGTCTCTTCTCATTTATTCAGCCTACTGCCAAGCTTTTCCGGAATTAATTAAAAAGGTCTAATGATAGGCAGAACATAATGTTCCAGCAGACCTTGGCAGGTAAAGAGTTAAGAACTGTCATACATGCTTTACCTCTTCTTGCTATCTCAGACCATTTCATTCTGCATAGGAGTTTTTCTTTTTTTTAGGCTACAGGTGTTATTTACTATATAACTTTGGTAATCCCTTGCTATTGGATGCTCATACCTAATTATATTACAAGCTCTTAGTAGGGGTAAGAGTAAAGAGATACAACCATTCCTTTATTGATGAGGACGTTGTCATTAGCAAGACGGCATACTTTGTATTTACCACCCGCGTTGCAAAGCGAACGGAGTAGTAATGTTTTCATTTGTGAGGCTCCCTGGCTGGCTTTGTTTGTGTGTGTTTTACATCCTGAATTTGCGTCAAATCAGAAATGGGGGTGCAAACTTATGTGCCGAGTACAAACTTTCCGGCTACGTGGGTGGTGAGATCCCATCGTGAGATGGCTTCTAGTTTATTCTGTCTGTCAGCAGGCTGTGTTTCTCAGCTTAATGAACATTTTTTTAATGAAGGGGTTAATGGAGGGAGGGTATAATACTTTTTATAACGAGAGATCCTTCCTAGAGTTCATTAAAATTGTCCGATGCGAGCACGAATAATGGTAAAATGAGCCTAAGCTTACCGGTTCGAAAAGTCACTGCTGAATTAAAACTGAATATATTCAGAGTAAATTAATAAAGACATCACCGTTTTCAAGACCGTATTGATATCTCTTTTACTACGATGACGAGTTATCTAATATATTCTCGTTATCATCAAAAGACTAACTTCGTTTTAGGAAAAACTTTCGAACTGAAGAAGATAGTGATAGCCTTCATTAACCCCTCCAGCCAAAGGACGTTAAGTTTATGTTTTCCCCCAAACCGTACATAATCAGCAAAGAGGGGCCCCATCATGCTGTACTGGTTAATTAAAGCTATATCCAACCCCCTTCATTTAAAAAAGTCTATCGTGTGGTGGACGAAATCGTTTGAAATAGCACGACTAAACTGAAGTTACGCCATCGGCGACAAGGAGTTGACCTTTTCTAGATAAGGTCTCACTTCGCTTGAATAATATCGTATGGTGTTAGCAATAATTTTATTTATTTTAAAGGGAGTTCTCTGAATCATTTGCTTAAAACTGACCAGTTCACCTGTACAGAAATTCCCATTACAGTGCTAGAATTTAAGGGATCGCATTTGCTGTACATCTTTTCTGAGCGTAAAAGTCGTCCATGCGTCCATCTATCCATCACCCAATCCTAAGTTGCCCCACGAGGAGCGTAGGAGCCCCGGGCTAGGCAAGTTAGTCCTGACATTGAAGTTGAGAGTGACCAGCCTCACTCATCCCTGAGTGACATTACGTTAGCATTAAACCTCAACCACCCCTTGGATGTAAACCTTCATCTGCTCAATCCGATTGGAGCGCCTTAATTACTTACTAAACCACTAGGCGCCATAATTGGATGATATGGTTACCACCCAGCGTAGTAAATGGTTTCCTGGTGTACAGGAAACCATTTGGCTTGTCACTCAGTGTAGAGTCGCCCACAGGCAGAAGAAAGAGGAAAGAATGAACGAAAGCAAGACAGAAGAGCGAGTGTACAGTCACCATTTGGCAGAAGGACGAGGAAAGAATGAGGGAAAGAAAGACAGAAGAGGATGGAAGGAAAGCAGGATGGTGGAGAGGAAAGGGCAGACACCCGAGAGCAGCACCACATCAAGTGAGTGGATATTGAGCGCCCCCACCTACCACAATTTGTTGGCATAAAAAATAACCTGTCATGGAACTGGTCGTCCTGCAAGGGTTAAACCTCCAGTTTGTTTGTATTTACCCGATGGAATTGTGCTACTCACAACGCTTGAATAGTAAATCGTTGTTACATGATATTCTATTAATGGAGGTGAGGCGGTAGACAAGTTGGTAGAGAGGTGGTTTACTGTCCCAGTGAAAGCTGGCTCGAATCCGGGCGGGGGCAAGGAAGTGTTAAACGATTTGAAATTCGTTATAGTATATTATGCTGATTTCCCAAGGACCCGTCCTGCATGATACAGTCCTAGTATGTATTTCATATGGATGGTGGGTGTTAGCGCCTAATTGGCGACATGTGGAGGTAGGTTACAGAGGAATAGTGTTTGGCCTCAGGGAACGGGCTCTTAATATATACAGAAAACCGCACACATTTTATATATGTTTATGGTCGAAATTTGTCTCGTCAGTTACTTGTCAAACCGATCGTCCATTCTAACTACACTATCAACAGACTTGAGACGGGTTACAGATCATATGACAGGCTAATGCCTTCAGTCCTGTGACGTATTTTCAGTGTTTGCTTGATATTACTTGGTGACTTTTGTCAGCTTACAAAGGACTTCTAAGGTTACATTCATCCACTCCAGGTCAAAAAATCCTTCTGATAGCCGTAACTAATACTAAATACGTCATTGTAGAGAGAGATCAAATAAATGCACTATAGTCAGAGCACTTCCAATGTAAAAAGTAGACTGCATAAGAGTCCCCGAAATTAGGCGATCACAGTTTGCTGTAATTTTCTGCTAAGCTTAACAAAATTTTCTAACGGTAGCAAGGGCTATATGTAATGAAAGTAATCGCACTGAAGGGGTTAATGTTGGCAAATTTACCTGCACTGTAAACAGATAAAATTCCATAGCAGTCCCCAAGCTCGAGCGGTTTCAGTCTGCTGTAAGACTTGGTTGATGCCTGAGGCTTAAGGCACTCCTGGGCGAGACCAATGTCATCCAACAGCAACTTATCCAGCAGGCCAGACTCCACGAGACGCAACATCCTGAGAGAGAGAGAGAGAGAGAGAGAGAGAGAGAGAGAGAGAGAGAGAGAGAGAGAGAGAGAGAGAGAGAGAGAGAGAGAGAGAGAGAGAGAGAGAGAGAGAGAGAGAGAGAGAGAGTGAGTGCGTGTGAGTGTGTGTGCTTTTCGCTACTACTGCTTGTCCCGGATCTGCTAGGAACAAATGCATATTTTTTCACCTGTCTAATAAGGCGCCAGCTTTGTCGGAACGACTTTAGTTGAGAACTATGAGCTAAACCTTCACTATCAAGTTTTCAATATACTTATCCTTCCCCCGGTATTCACTAACATCAAAGACGGGCACAGAAAAGGTCTTTCCACCCAACCCACTCGGCTTATTTCATCTATCATCGAGTTTTGTACAGAAATATCAATTGCACACAAATGCTAGTCTTTGAGGAACGCTAATTTCTTTCACATAACATAGTCGTCTCGCCAGCACATCGATCCTTATCCAGCGCAAACTTACTGGCCGACTTACAACGTCCTTTTCCATATGCTTTATTCTACTTCCCCATCCTGCTTCACCCCCGACTAGTTTTTCATCATTCCACCCACACCTAAGCCTGGAGCTACCTATCTGGAAAGTCATGGTACCGATACTTCTGATATTTTGACCAACTTTATCTTTTTTTTTTTTTTATGCGGGGGAGAAGGAACCAAAGGCTAGGAGCCCGCAAAACAGTTCCCTCCAAGGAAAAAAAAAACAATACAAAAGAGAGGCAAATTCAAGATCTGTTCATTTCGAGATACCTGGACACACTGCGTTTGAAAGACTGGAGATCATAGGAAGTAGGAAATACAGACAGAGGGAGACAGTTCCAGAGCTGACCTGTTGTATAAATGAAGGACTGGGAGTAACGGTTAACTCTTGCATTAGAGAGTTGGACAGAAACGGGATGAGAGTTTATTGCTAGACGGGTAGAGGTGGAGGGATGTAGGCAGACAGTTCAGAAGAGCAGTGACCATGGAAGTAGCGACAGAAAAGAGATAAAGAGGCAACAGTGCGGTGAAGAGACAGAGGTTGAAGGGAGACAGTAAGAGGAAGAGAGTTAATGAGACGAAAAGTCTATGACTCCACCCTATTGAGAAGTGCTGTATGTGGGGAGCCTCCCCACACATAAGAGTTGTACTCCACACAGGGGCGAATAAATCCCGTGTATAAAGTCAACAACTGTGCAGGGGTAAAGAAGGTAAGAAGTCGGCTTAGCACACCTAATCTCTTGGAAGCAGATTTTACCCGAGATGTATATATGTTCTTTCCAAAATATATCCCGAGTGAATGAAACCCCAGGCATGTTCAAGGATGATGCTGAATTGAGCTGGATATTATTAAACATTAGTGTGTTCTCCTGTGAAAGATTTTGTTGGGTTGATTTGTGGTAGGTGGGGGTGCTCACCATCCACTCACTCGATGTAGTGCTGCTCTTGGGTGTCTGCCCTTTCCTCTCCATCCTTCTTTCCTTCCATTCTCTTCTGTCTTTCCTTCATTCTTTCCTTGTCCTTCTGCTTACGGGTGACTTTACACTCCCTCTTCTGTCTTTCTTTCCTTCATTCTTTTCATTTCCTTCAGCCTGTGGGTGACTCTACACTGAGTGACAAGCCAGATGGTTTCATGTGCACCAGGAAACCATTTACTACGCTGGGTGGTAACCATATAACCAAATTTTGGCGCCTGGTGGTTTAGTGGGTAATTATTGCGCTCCAGTCGTATTGAGCCGGTGATGGTTTATATCCAAGGGGTAGTTGGGGTTGATTGCTCATGTAATGCCACTCAGGGATGAGTGACGCTGGTCACTCTCATCTTAAATGTCGGGACCAACTGCCTAGCCCCGAGCTCCTGCGCTCCTTATGGGGCAATGTAGGATTGGATGATGGATGGATGGATGGATAGGTGTAAGAACTGAGTCTTTGATGCATTAAAAACAAAATTATTTTTACTCCAGTTAGAGATACGAACCAGGTCAGACATTAGGAGTGCCATAGCCTCATCCCTATTCTGACCCAAATGGATCTGACGAACTTGATGGGACCTGCATAATCAACTACGTCATATGTCGAAAATCATGTTGCCGATAAGGTTCCTTTTTGACATCTGCCTTAAGGGGCATGGCCTGAATTGATCTATTGATATGAGACGTTCCGCTGAAGCAGAGTAGAGAGAACTGAAATGAAATTACTAAAATGACCGAATCGTCTGCACAGTAACTAAGCTTGAACGTGGCTGAAATGTACACTACCAGCATGCGCAGAAGTCTCTTTTCTCTGCGCGCCACTCTGTGAATCCGAAAAGGTAGTCTAAAGAGCCAACTAATGTCGGAGCCTACAGCGAATATAAGGAAGGGAGAGTGGGTGGCGAGGGAGGAGGCGGGAGTGAAAACACTGAAGTTGTCTAGGGAGGCAAGTGAAATCATAAACGGATAACGTAAGGGTTGTGATGGAGATCTTGCACTAATATCTTAAAATTTCAGTAACATTTGCTGTGAGAAAAAGAAAAGAGGCGTGGTTGTGAATCATATATTGTGAATAATGAACAGAAGAGGGAAATTAGAAGTAAGCGATATGGTAGATTTTTCATGCAAGGAAGGATGAACCAAATGCTAGAAGCCGTCAAGACTGTTTCCTCCAAGGAAAAAAATAGAAAGCCAAATTCAAGATCCGTTTAACTTCGAGATGACTGGACACATTGTGTTTAAAGGATCGAATTCGTAGTAAGAAGGAATTACAGATTGAGGAATGCACTTCCAATAATGGCATGTTGGATATACCAGTTAACAAATGCATTAGATAGTTGGAGGAAAAAACAAAGAGGTAAAAGTTAGTTGCCAAACGAGTGCTAAACGCCCACTGTAATGGTGGAGCGATGCAAGTGGACACTTCCGAAGTGCAGTGACCATAGAAGTACCTAGGGAAAGGAGAAAAAGATGAAATAGTGCTGCGAAGAGACAGACGTTGAATTGTGCATGATTAGGTGGTGAACAAAGTGTTTAGAGACAGGAGATGATCAAAAGTTCACAGGAAAAGAGATGGTACACACACACACACACACACACACACACACACACACACACACATTCGCAAACGCAATCTCTCTCTCTCTTTCTCTTTCTCTTTCTCTCTCTCTCTCTCTCTCTCTCTCTCTTCCCCCCCCCACACACACACATATATATATATATATATATATATATATATATATATATATATATATATATATATATATATATATATATATATATATATTTATATAAACATAATCATCAGGCTGATTCAGTCCATTGCACGACAAAGGTCTCTCCCATCTTTTTCCACTCTAATCGGTTGGCTGTTAGCCTGTTCCATCCAGTCCCAGCGAATCTCCGAATCTCATCTCGCCATCTCGTCTTCTTTCTGCCTCTTCCTCTCACTCCACCTCTGGAATACCACTCATTTCTTTGGTTGTCCATATATTATCTGTTCTACGAAGGACGTGGTGGTGGTGTTATTGGTTAGTGTGATAGTTGATGATCATGGTGAGGGTGGTGGTGGTGGTGGTGATGGTGATGGCGAGTGTGATTGTGATGACGGTGATGTTGATGGTGATGGCGAGTGTGATTGTGATGACGGTGATGTTGATGGTGATGGTGATGATTATGGTGAGGGTAGTGGTGATAATGATGATGGTGAGGGTAGTGGTGATGATGATGATGGTAAGGGTGGTGGTGATGATTGTGATGATGAGGGTGGTGGTGGTGATGCTGATGTTGAGGGTGGTGGTGATGCTGATAATGACGAGGGTGGTGGTGACGACGGTGATGGTCATGGTCGTGGTGGTCATGGTCGTGGTGGTAATGCTGATGATGGTGAGGGTGTTGGTGACGTCGATGACTGTGATGGTGGTGGTGTTCAGGGTAGTGGTGGTGATTCTGAGGGTGAAGATGATGTGGGTGATGACGGTGAGGGTTGTGGTGGTGATGGTGATAGTGAGGGTGGTGGGGGTGATGAGGGTGGTGGTTGTGGTGGTGGTGATGTTGAGGGGAGGGGTGAGTGATGGTGATGGTGGTGGTGATGAGGGTAATGGTGTTGCTGGTAAGGGTGGTGATGTTGGTAGTAAAGGTGGTGATATTTGTAGTGGTATGGGTAGTGGTTTCTTTTGTGTGTGTGTGTGTGTCGGAGTAACCCAAGTCTTGCCATACAGGTCCATCAACCGCAGGCAAGCAACCACCTCCGCGGGGCCATCACGTGCTGTGAATCGATAATCGCATAAGGTGGACATCTTTTAACTACAATGAAGTGCGAGGAAGAGTGTGGAGATTTTACTCCTAGACAGACTCCGCATTTGCGTCTCTCCAACCAGTTACCAGCAACACCATAGCAGGCTCTACATCATGCGGTTCTTTGGTTATATGGTTACCAACCAGGGTTGTAAATGGTTTCTTGCGTTACAGGAAATCTTTAGGCTTGTTAGTCAATGTAGAGACACCTGGAGCGGAAAGAAGAGCAATTAAAAGTAACAGGAAGGATGAGAGAAACTGAGAGAGAGGAGGGCAGAAACAGATGGAGAATGATATAAATGTGGTGAAAGAAGTATGCTGCACTACTTCAAGTGAGTGAATGATGGTTGTCACCACCTACCACCAAGGTGGTGGTAATGAATTAGTGGTGCAGGTGAAGGTAGTGGTGGCGTTGGTGAGACAGGTACTGGCTGTGAGGGGTGTGGTGATGGTGGCGGAAAGTCTTAAGTGGTGGTGAGGGTGGCGAGGGTGTTGGTGTTGATGGTTGTGGTGAGGGTAAGGATATTAACATTTTTGTAGGACTAAGTGGCGATAGTTGTAATGATGGTGGTTATGATGGTGGTGGTAGCGAGAGTAGTAGTAGTAATGATCGTGGTGACAGTGAGGGTAGTAACCGTAGTAGTTTTGGTGGTGGTGGTTTTTCGTGGTATTAAATAGCGTTCATGGAGGTGGTTGTTGTCAAAGATAGGGTAACATTGCTTGAGGCGGTGATAGTGGCTGCGAAGGTGGGGGTAGTGAGGGTAGTGGTGGTGGTGGTGATGGAGGTGAGTGTGGTCATATTAACTGTAGTTAGGGTACAGGCTGTAACGGCTTGTCATTTATTATTATAATTTTTTTTTTTTTTGGTTGTTGACCTCTGGTCCGATGGCCTAGGTCATTAAGCCAATTTTGTTTATTTTTCTTCCTTATTATTATTTAGTGTTTATATACATACATACATATATATATATATATATATATATATATATATATATATATATATATATATATATATATATATATATATATATATATATATATATATATAGGCTGTGTGTATTATCACCGTACAGTGATATTACTGATCCCATTATAGTCACCGCACAGTGAAAAGAACAATGGCTTTATTACCACCGGTCGGTGATCATATGTTTTTCGGTATTTTAACCGAGAATCTGAAATAATTTATGGTTACTTATCAATTGCCATCATAGGATGTTAAAAGGTATTTAGTAAAAATACAGTTATTCCATATGAAAATCAAAAGGTATTTAATAAAAATACATTTATTACATATTAAAATCAAAAAGTATTTTATGAAAATACATTTATTCCATATTCCATACTGAATATTAGTAACCATAAATTATTTCAGATTCTCGGTTAAAATACCGAAAAACATATGATCACCGACCGGTGATAATAAAGCCATTGTTCTTTTCACTGTGCGGTGACTATAATGGGATCAGTAATATCACTGTACGGTGATAATACACACAGCCATATATATATATATATATATATATATATATATATACTGTATATGCCGGTGAAGGTGGTGGTTGGGGTTATTGCTCATGTATTACCACTCAGGGATGAGTGAGGCTGGTCACTCTCATCTTAAATGTCAGGACCGAATTGCCTAGCCCCGGGCTTCTACGCTGCTCATGGGGCAACGTAGAATTGGATGATGGATATATATATATATATATATATATATATATATATATATATTAGTGTTAATGGGATCATTATTTTATACCAAAAAAAGTAAGGTCCTAATATCAATATACCTACCAAAGAAATCGCTGCCATAGCTTAAAACAGCGCCTAAAGCCAACCCTAACTAACTAGGCACTGTGCCTACTTTAATAGGTCAAATGACCAGCAGATCACCATCTGGAAATATGTACTGCATCTCTGTATTATGCACCTGCATTCACCACCTGCAGACTATCAGGCAAGGCACATATATTAATATCGGGGACATCAATGTATCAGAAAGAACCAGACGTACCAGGAACTATGCCATATATGTCAAATGTCGACCCTAATTATGAACACTTTTAAATAATGCAAAATATTGAATATGTACAAAAAGTTAAATACCTCGCCCAGCAGAACACCATCGACTGGAAGTGCCCAATACCTCTCTATACTGCACATTTGCACTCTGAATAGGATGCGATGCACATGGTTTGATATAGAGGACATCAATATAAGAATTAAAACCGTCAGAAGTAGGAGGTATTTCAAATACGTCAATTATTAACAATATACTTTTATACAAATATGCGATTGATAAAAACTACAAGCAACACAAAGGAAAAGTCAAATGCCTCTTATCGAACCGGTCTCCCTCATGAAAGCTATCGATTTCTCAGTCATTACAAGATCCCCGTCACCCAAGATGGTGGAATGGATGCAGAGAACGGGTGCCGCGACACAGTAATTTATAGGTGAAGCAAGTTTACGTAAAATCGCCGAAAGCGCTGGATGATATGACCGATAGATAGCACCTCACCACAGATGTCACTGTTCTGTGCAAACCGTTTCTCAGTAGGGAACTTATGGGTGATTAACAAGCAGTTCATCCTTAATCTCGCCAATATTCGGTCTTCAAGGCAACTAGGACAGTTGACAGAATTCCAGTTGCATTTTGGAATGTTCAGTGTGGTCCACTGACTTTGCCATTGAAGATGTATTGACTTCTTTCCGAGAGAGAGACTTGACCTTAGATCACGAGGAACGCCAAAAGTCTCCTTGAGTTCTGCAGATGACTTTGCATGTAAGTTAGTGTGCAAACTGCCGAAGTATGGCAATAACTAGGCCCCCAGAACAGCATGAACTTGTTTCGCGAATGAATTTTACTAATTATGCAGCCATGGATCTCGTTAGAATCAGTAATGTAAGAAACAATTGCGTGGAGGGCTAACTTGGTGTCGAAAATTATGACAAATGAGTAGTATCGGGAATGTAGAGCATACTCTATGGCTCTGTCGATTTCAAAAAGTTCACAGATACATAAGCCGACAACCAAAGCCTGAGGGCATATTCAGTCGACCACACACTAGCACCCACACATTCACTCGACTTGGGGTCATTGGTGGGCAACTGGTGGAACCCCAAATGACTTCCGATGATGTTACCAAACAAGTGGTGAATCAGTCCACGCCAATCGTTAATTGGAGACTATCTTTGCTCTTCTTCACTTGGGTCATACTCACCTCTGTTGACCATTTTATATGACATGACTCTCAGCCCTTTTGTTCACACTGTAATTGAACCATGACTGTACGTCATCTTTTTCTTCGTTGCTCCCATACACTCCAACACCGTCTCACAGTTTTTTCGTTCCTTTCCTCATTAATTCGGCTTTCACTGCTTAGCTGTTTCCTTGGTGACTCTCCTGCTGTTTCTATTTCCAGTATTATTACTTTTCTTCCTTCTTCACAGCGTACACTTAATTTCATTTCCTCCAACGCCCTTCTACCTTAGTGCTAATTGTTTTCACACGGTTTGTCTGCTTGTTTGTGTGTTTATCTGTCTGTCTGTCTGTCTCTCTGTTAACAACTTTACGCGAAAACCACTGATGCGATTTTGACAAAAATTACAGAGATGATGGGCTATGACCTTCTGATCACCTGATTAAATTTTAGGCCAAGGCTCTGGCTGAAGGCCCCAAATGTGTAAAAAAAAAAAAATCGTTTTTCGCCATAACTCCTTTCAAATTCGTCATATCGACATGAAACCAAAACCTAAAGGTGCATCTTTCAAATCTGCATCCTATGACATGTCTCATTACATCGGGTTACCCCCCAGTTAGCGGTAGGGGGGTCAATGTCAGGTGGGTCGGCCTAAAATTTCAAATGGGCATAAGATCTTAAATGTTCCCCCGATTTCCTCCAGATCTGATATGTGACATCTTTGACTAGATATCCTGTTGTGTTTATGCGTCAGCACTGTAGTGACTGCCAGGGATGGATTTGCCATGCCTTGGCACAACCATATCAGTAGCTAATGCTACTTCATTATTCCTTTCTTCCGTTTGCCACTGGCACTTTGGTTTTTGGTGTTGGGAGCCATGAAACATCACATGTATATTTGGGTGACTCCCATGTCGCTATATTTTTAACACTAACTTGTCACAGTCATTGAGGTCCACACCAAACTCCTGAGTCAGTAACAGGAAGTGAATGGTAAGTGGGGGACAAACCCCCGCATAAGATGATGATGATGATGCAAAGGGGACACAGACCACACTGCTGACATCACTTTTTCTAACAGTCCTAATGCCGTATAATAAAACCAGGTGATCTTGGCGAATATAGAGGAGAAGTACATTCTCCTTCACTTCCATACGAGCTACACGTGTACGCATGAAGGCTCAAATACACAACTGCAAACATTTATTCGGCAACACATCCAACCTCCTCGATGTGGGTTCAGTGCCATATCGCACAGTCTTCCATATAGAGTGAATATTTATGACTCCTTGGAGTGGGACCTGATGACAGAATATCACTGATCACAATACTAAATAAAGCTGGACTAAGCACACTTCCCACAAGGCACCCCATGTTCTTGGATAAATACATCTGATGTTCCGTTACTAGGCAGTTGGAGAGAGAAAGTTCTGTTCAGGGCTCTCATTTTCAAACTCCTTAGATTGAGATTTTTGATGCAGCCTGAGGAAATGTTCAGGAAATGAGATATCTAAGGGTCTATCTGTCTGTCTATTACCAGACGCCTTAATCCCATAAGAGGTGACCACAAACAAATCGCCTCCACGTTGTCCTTTCCCCCGCTGTTTCACTGCCCTGCTCCCAGCCCACACCTCCCTCTCTCATATACCTCTTCACTCCATCCCATCCTTGGCCTTCCCCTCCCTCTCCCCCCTCCACTTCACTCACATACACTCTCCTCATCAGTCTCTTGCTCTCCATCCTCTTCACGTGACCAAACCACCTCAATGTGTCTCTCATATCGCTTCCTATCACTTCCACACTACAACGCTCCTTCTCTTCCTCATTTGTCAGTTTGTCTCTCCATGTGACTCCACATGCTCCTTTCAAATAATTCATTTCCACTGCTTTCACTCTTGACTTGTGTCCCTTCAAGAAGGTATCACAATATTGTCATGCAGCAACTTTTTCACTTCCATGCTCACTTCCTTTGGAAGGAATTTGAGTGTAAAGTGGAGGGAATGGAAGAAAATGTTCTGGAAAGGGGTCAGGAGAGTTAGACAGGATGTAAAAGAAGTTAGTCGGGGAGTGTTGAAGTTTCAACTCACGCGGGAAGTTTCCCGCCACTGCCTACACCTGGGGCTTGGTGCTGGAGGGCAGTCTGACTCAGATCTCCCTACAGGGATGACCCACCCCTACCCGTACCTATTAGAACAAATCTCAAGCTGGCCTTGCTGTTTTCATCTCCCTCCTGGTTCTCACCCCCACCATGATGCAGTGGAGCTCTGCGGGTGACCCAGGAGCAGCGCTGCCAGTGATGAAGCAGGCAAACCTAGAGTCAAAAGACTGGTTATAATGCATGGTGCCAAGAGACAAAGTATGCAAAAACATGTACAATGTGCCACCACCCCAGCTACAACCTCCAGGAATGGGGACAGCCTACCAGCCAGTGTAACCAACCTTGCACCCAGAGGCACAGGCCCAGTGGCAAGTACCTGCATCACCAGCGGCTCCCAGTAAGCCTACTATGGGAATGTTGCCATCCTATTTTGAGGCGTGCACCCGCGGCATCAAGTGCTACAGCAGCGGTTACAAGTGGGTCCCACCCTTGGCCGCGGGTTACGTGTAATTTCTGTGTGATCCTGAAGTGCAGCAATGCATGGATGCACGGGTGGTCAAGCATAGAATCGAGGCCATGTGCACGGAGGGGGCCATCAGCATGGTAAGTGAGTGTGGTGGTGCCCCCCAGGTGCATTGTGGGAGCATGGTCGGACTTCCTCACATTCATGCTGGAGCCCAGTGATAGTGTGTATTCATATATAGTAAAATGTAGAGCCAAGGCAGTAGAGTGTGATTTTAAGTGCCTCCAGTGTTCCATAAATCTCAATGATTTCATGCTATTGAAAAAGCTTGTGATGGGGCTGTGCAACCTCAGTATGAAATAGAAGTGCTGCAGTGACTTCCACTGCTGCGATCTGTGGATGAAATCATAAATGCCTGTGAACTGTTCAAACTGGTGGAGAAAATGGCATGAGTGTCCTGCCATAGTGGTGTGGCAGGGGCTTCAGTGAGTGATGAGGAGGAAACAGAAGCAGCTGGTGCCACTCGGGAGTGGCAGGCAGGTGCCCTTCCCCCACGAGCAAAAGGGCTGTCGGAGGTGTGACGGCAGCAAGTGCAGCAGGGACCACTGATGCCCTGCCATTAAGACCACCTGCCGCAGATGTGGGAGGGTTGGCCACTTCCAGCGAGTGTTTAGGTCAGTGAAGCAGCCCAGCTCCCCCAAGACCACTGGCAGCATCATGATAACCAGTGTCAAGGTACAGCATGCCTCTGGGTGGAAATGAAATGTGACGACCCACCCATAGCATGCAAGATAACAGCGGTAGCCGACATGGGCGCACAGGTATGCATAGCGGGACGCCACCTCATGCTGGGCCTTGGGCTGAACCCATAAAGTCTACAGAGACCTACCATGAGTATTAATCGCCGCGCAGGCGGAAGCATACGTGTTGTGGGATGACATGAATGCAGCCTCAACGTGGGCGGGTCTGCTAGGGCGAATCTGTACTTTGCTGATGGGCTGCAGTGGCTGTATCTGTCGCTGCAAACGTGCAAAGTACTGGGTGTGGTGCCACACAACTTTCCCAATGTGCCTGCAACTGTAGAGACCATTGAACAGGTAAAAGAGCCTCCAATTCCCGCCCAACTCAATACTCTCCCATATGCCGTGATGGAAGAAAATGTGAACCTGTTGGAAAAGTGGTTCCTGGAGCATTTCAGGAGCACGGCGTTTGCAGTAAACTGCACCCCCCTGCGGAGATGAATGGGCCACCCCACTACATCTACCTCCACCCCTGTTCAAAACCCTATGTGTCGTGCACGCACAAGCATCCACACCTCACCATTTCTATGACAAAGTTCACCAGTAGTTGGAAGGTGTTATAAGGAAGGGTATCATTGAGCCGGCTGGAGAACCCACAGAGTGGTGCTCTCGTATGGTGGTGGTCCTGAAGAAGGACAGGCAACCACACAGAACAGTGGACTATCAGCGACTCAACCAGACAAGCCAGCAGGAGACCCACCACACCCAACTCCCATTCAACCCAATCACCAGTGTGCCGAAGCACACACTCAAATCAGTAGCAGGCTCTTATTCAGGGTACCACCAGAGATGGACGAGGACAGCAAGAAGCTAACCACCTTCATCACCCGTGGGGACACTTCCACTACCAGCGCACACCCATGAGTCACAGTGCAGGGCATGATGCTTCAATGACACAACAGCAGGGATCCACAAGAAATTGAAAAATGTTGACGACACGCTCCTGCGACCTGCATGACTGTACCTCCGTTGATGCTATCTGGCACACATACCAGTTCCTGTGAGCGTGTGAGGAAAATGGGATCACATTCCACTCACACAAATTCCACTTCTCCAGGAGAAACGTGACCTTCACAGGTTATCAGATCGGAAGAGTATCAGCCTAGCCAGGACTTGCTAAGAAATATAACCAATTTCCAGAAATTGCCACACCCCTCCCTCACAGCTATGCAATCATAGTTCGGGCTAGTGAACCAGGTGGCGCCATTCCTCGTCGTTGCACCACTTATGGAGACCTTCAGAGAATTATTGAAGAAACCGTCAGGGAAAGTGATGTAGTGGGATGGCCAATTCCAGTCCAACTTTGAGTCAACAGAGGAGGCTATAGACAATCTTGCAGCGGAGGGCCTCCAGTATTATGACTCCACACAGCCCACAGCAGTGTTCACTGACTTCAGCAGGCTTGGCATCGGTTTTGCGGTCATGCAGCACTATGTCAGTGTGCATCTCAAGAGGCCCTCCTGTGCTGCAAGGGCAGAGGGAAACTGGCCTTATGTGGCCGAGAAGAACTACTCGCCGTTGGAAGGGGAGGCCCTTGCCATCGCACGGTGCCAGAAAAAGGCGCACCTGTTCCTGCTTGGATGACCGGACTTCACCTCCATCACAGACCACTGTGCACTCACCAAGATCATCAAGGACAAAGAGCTGAAAGACATCAGCATGCCCGGCATCTTCAACCTCAAGGAAAAGACATTTATGTACTCATTTCGCATAAAGTACCTGAAGGGGGAGGCAAACCACACAGCAGATGCACTCTCAACATATCCCCTGCTATAGGGTGGACTGGACGAGACAGACCTGGAGGAAGATGAGGCTACATGTGCTGTGGTCGCAGCACCGATGCCCAGCGTCCTAGAGGACAAAGAAGTCACCACTGAGGACCTCTGTCTAGTGGAGGAGGAAGCACACTCAGACGAGGACTATAGGATCCTCCATGAGTGAGTTAATGCCGGGTACTGGGCCAACCAGAAGGATGAGGAGCCAATAGCACTCTGCCCACACTACAAGACAAGGAGACACCAATCATGCCAAGGGAACACTGCTACGTTCACCAGCGACAAGGGGCACCTGTGACTTGTAATTTCCAAAGCCTTTTGTTGCCCGGTCCTAGCCAACCTCCACGCAGGTCACCAGGGCAGGGACTCCATGCTCATGCGCTGCAGGCACTGCATGTACTGGCCTGGCATAGATGCTGAGGCAAAGCAAAATAGGAAACACTGTTAAGTGTGTGAAATCAACACCCCATCACAACCCATGGAAAACTTGCTGCCCACACCCCTATCTGAGTACCCCTTCAAGCAAACAGTGGCTGACCTGTTCCAACTGGTGGTGGAAGAGTACATCACTTATGCAGACAGGTTAACTGGCTGCCTGGAGGTGGAGCATCTGCCCAGGGACACTGCCAGCTCAAGGCTCATGACAGCCTTTTGTAAGTGGTTCAAAAGGTTAGGTATCCAGGAGGTCCTGTCTTGTGAAAGGATACGAACCTCGTGAGTGGGGAAATGAGGGCATTCTCATCCGCATGGCATGTGCAGCTGAGGGTGTTTTCGGCCCATTACCCACAGTCCAATGGCCGAGTAGAGGCGGCAGTCAAGTCTGCCAAGAGGCTACTGAGGAACAACACTGGCCAGGGAAGGTCCCTGGACTTGAATGCAGCTGCCAGGGCCATACTGCAGTACCTCAACACCCCATTACACGACACTGACGTGTCCCCAGCCCAGCTGCTGATGGAACATCAGCTTAGAGACTCCGTACCTGCTGCCAAAGAACACTACAAGATCAGCAGGAGATGGGCCAGGATGCTAAGAAGCAGGGAATGGGCCATGGCCCACACTGGGGACACAGCAGCCACGAGATTCAACCAGAGAGCACAGATTCAACCAGACAGCACACAACCTCGCCCCTCTCAACCCAGGACAGCGAGTGTGCCTACAGAACCAGGAGATGGGGTGGTGGGACCATGTAGGAGTTATTGTTGACACTCCAGCTCCAAGGCAATACCTGGTATGGCTGGATGGCAGTGGGCAAGTCTCCTTCAGGACTCCCTGCCACCTATGCTCCTATGAGGAGACAGGTGAACAGACACCCACAATGCACGTTGAGGTGGTCCCTGGCGGGTGGCCGACAGCAGGGGAAGGCCTCTCAGCCTCCCCCTTCCCTAGTGATGGTGCAGAGCACTAAGCGCGGCCCAGAACACCTAGAAATCTATGTACCATGACACTAGTGTTTTGTACCCCTAGGCATGGTAAGGTGTTTTGTAATGTGCATATCCTTGTTGCACTTGTACCATACCAGAGCAATTGTTGCTCCAGCACATGCAATTAAATTCCTTATTGTTGTAGCAATTATGCCATTCTGAAGTCAGCATGTATGTGACATAAATTTTGCCAGTGTTGTGTCATGTAACACCTAGTCTTAAGTTATGATAAGCGTCAGTAACTGCTCATTGTTTTGTTATTGCAGTGATCTCCCTCCTCCTCGGCCAATGTACTTTGTATTAATAACTTATTGCAGGAAGTGGGGAGTTCACTGCAATGGAGAAGGAGTGTTGGAGTTTGAATCCATGTGGGAAGTTTCCCACCACTGCCCATGCCTGGGGCTAAGCGCAGTCTGACTCAGGCTGCCCTAGAGGGAGGACGCACCCCTACATATACCTATTAGAATGAATCTCAAGTTGGCCTCGCTGTTTCCATCTCCATCCTGGTTCTCCCCCAAAAGGGAGCGAAAAATAAAAATGGTAAATTACTGGTGGAGAAGGGAGAAAAAGTGAGCAAATAGAGAGAGCACTTTAACCCCTACACCGCGGGAATGTTTACCAATGTTTTGCGTGTGCCGCGGGGTTATTCGGGCTCCGACACACTCTCAAAAAATATTTGCCAAAAATCAGTTATTAGTCCTAGAATATTAAAATTACATATGCTTATGGCACATACCTTCAGGTTTCTCCTGGAATGTTTGTTGAGCCTTCGTCGTTACCGTAGGACTTGTGGAGACCTCTGAAGTTGGGTAACGAAGTCTCCACTTTACACTTCCCGACAACCCGTAATATGATTACCACAGCCAGATATTAACACTATAAACACTACGCTATGATTTTCAAGTAGTTTGGGATCCATACTCCAAAAAAAAAAAAACTGTGAAAGCAATGAAAATTACGAGCGCGTCTGACCGTCGCACTTGCGCTAGTTCGCTCTTGGTACTCTGTCATTTATTATTCATAAAACCCCTCACACTTTATATTCCTGTTACTATATAACACTTATATATATCTACAGTCTTTTTCCATAAGTTTCCTTCAGTAGTATTAGTTTATTGTCACTGTAGGGATTCAATTTCTTTCAGTAAAATACGTAGCATTCACTTTCTCGTCCTGTATACTAGCATTGGGAGTGAATGTCACTTTCACTTTCCCTCTCATAACTCATAGTATTCAGACATGCTAGAGTGAAACTTTCACTTTCATTACTCCTAGGATATATACTCGTATTCTTATAATACTACTCATTTACATTTCTATTTATGTTCTCTATTTTATTTACGTTATTTACATTTCTATTTTATTTACACTGTGTTATGCACTGTCACTTGAAGTAACTTATAAAACTATTTTCCACTGTTCACGTATATTCACATTCATTACTTTCACTTGCTGTTTACACATTATTTACAATTCCACTTGCACTGTTTTACTCAATAGAAAGATCGTAGTTACTTTTTTATCAATTGTCAGCCCTTTACCTCTTTCTACACGAGGTTTAGTAGAGGGTAAAGGTCACAGGGCCCTTTGCATGGGGGTAAAAAGGCCCTGAAGTTAGCAAGAGCGAACAAACGTACCCCCACACTGGAAGATGAGAGTGACCTGATAAGGGTGGGCCGGGGTGGAGGCCTACCTAGGGAAAGCAGTACTGCCAACGTTCAGACTCTTGACACAGCTATTTATAGCAAAGAAATGATTGGCAGGAAATCTAGACAATACATTATAAATTAGGTAGTTCCAGGTGAATGTAAATATCACTTAGGCTTCTCCCTTCCCTTTCGTCTTTGTCTGTCAACTTGTACCTTTCCTTCTTGCTGGAAGTTTGCTCTCATTCAGCCAGTCCCAAAGAAGGGTGACCACTCCCAACCCTCCAACTATCGTCCAATTGCTTTAACGTCCTGTATTTCAAAAGTTTTCGAGTCAATTCTTAATAGAAAAATTTTAAGGCATCTTTCCTATCACAACCTTCTTTCCGATCGTCAGTATGGGTTCCGTCAGGGACGCTCCACTGGCGATCTTCTCACCTACTTTTCAGATTCCTGGTCATCCTCCTTTCGGGACTTTGGCGAAAGCTTTGCCATTGCACTTGACATCTCAAAGGCTTTCGATCGTGTCTGGCATAAATCTTTAATTTCCAAACTGCCCTCCTACGGTTTCTATCCTTCTATCTGTGCTTTCATCGCTAGCTTCCTTTCTGGTCGTTCAATAGCCGCTGTTGTAGACGGCCATCGTTCTTCTCCTAGATCTATCAACAGTGGTGTTCCTCAGGGCTCTGTCCTATCACCAACTCTCTTCCTTTTATTCATCAATGATCTTCTAAGCTGTACATCTAACCCTATCCACTCATACGCTGATGACTCCACCCTTCACCTTTCCATTCGGTTCCCGCAACGCCCATCTCAACAGTTACTTCAACAAACAAGGGATGAGGCTATGGCACACCTAATGTCTGACTTGGCTCGTATCTCTGACTGGGGTAAAATAATATGGTTGTCTTTAAAGCATCTAAGACATCTTACACCTTTCAACCCGACAAAATCTTCCACAGGTATACCCACTAATGTTTAATAATATTCAGCTTAATCCTGCATCATCCTTGAACATGCTTGGGGTTTCATTTACTCGGGACTTGTCTTGGAAAGATCATATTACATCTCTTGTAAAATCTGCTTCCAAGAGATTGGGTGTGCTAAGCCGACTCCGCTCTTTCTTTACCCCTGTGCAATTGTTGACTCTATACAGGGGTTTTATCTGTCCCTGTGTGGAGTACAACTCTCATGTGTGGGGAGGCTCCCCTCATACAGCTCTTCTCAATAGGGTGGAGTCAAAGGCTTTTCGTCTCATTAACTCTCCTCCTCTTACTGACTCCCTTCAACCTCTGTCTCTTCGCTGCACTGTTGCATCTTTATCTCTTTTCTATCGCTACTTTAATGGTCACTGCTCCTCTGAACTGTCTGCTTGCATTCCTCCACCTCTACAACGGGCGCGTAGCACCCGTCTGGCAGCAAACTCTCATCCTTTTTCTGTCCAACTCTCTAATGCAAGAGTTAACCGTTACTCCCAGTCTTTCATTTATGCAACAGGTCAGCTCTGGAACTGTCTCCCTCTGTCTGTATTTCCTGCTGCCTATGATCTCCAGTCTTTCAAACGCAGTGTGTCCAGGCATCTCAAAATGATCGGATCTTGAATTTGGCTCTATATTGTATTTTGTTTTTCTCTTGGAGGGAACTGTTACTGCGGGCTCATGGCCTTTGGTTCCTTCTTCCTCGCATAAAAAAAAAGTATTTATTACGAAAATAGATTATACGGCATATTTCAAGGGGAAATAAACAGCGAAAATTAGCGAACGAGTGCAAGTGAAGTGTTGTCAGGTGATAATTAGCCAATTCCAGGTGTATGGCACTCTCACTTACCTTATTTCTTTCTTGTATATATTATTTGGTATAAGAATAGGGCATAGGGCTTATTTCAATGGATGAAATCAGTGAAAAATTATAGGGAAGATTTACTTAGCGTAGCACGGCCAGGCAGGCGAGAGGATAGCGTAATGGAGGGGGGGTAGGGAGGGGGGTCAAGAACGGGGAGAAATGGCTAAATTGTCAACAATGGATGGGAGTACAGATGAGATTAGGAGTGCTGACTAGTGTTGGACACTGGCAGTACTGATAGATGTTACAAGCCCCCACTTGGAAGCCCGGGTGAATTCAAAATAACACAGAATCACAAAAGCGACGCTCCGCGGTATGATCCCATGCTCCCAAGTGTCACGAAAGTGACGCCCCACGGTTAAGGGGTTAAGGAAATGTTCAACAGAGAATGAAAGTAATGCGAGTGTAAGTGGCTGGGGAATGGCAGGGAAACAGAGGGATGTGAAAAGACAAGAAGAAATCAGTAGGATGGAAGTCATGGAAGCAATGAAGAAAGTCAAAATGGGGAAAGTCCCAGGAATTGATGGAGTGTATGGTGAAATGTTGGAGCATGAGGGAGAGACAGCAGTAGAATGGATGTGGAAGATGTGGAGATTGGCCTGGGAGGAAGGTTGAGTCCCAGAGGATTGGAAGTCAGGTATAATTATTCGCCTGTACAAGGGAAAAGGGGAAAAACAAGTGTGTGGTAATCATAGGGACATTTGTCTTCTCAGTGTAATAGGAAAAGTATATGGTGGGATATAATTATATTGACAGAGTTAGGGAAATAACAGAGGAATTCTTGGAGAAGAACAGGGAGGTTCAAGGATGGGAAAAGGTTGTTTTTATCAGATATTCATTCTTAGGCCTTTGGTGGAAAAGTTTCCAGAAAACGGAATGAAGTTCTATGAGGCCTTCTTTGATTTGAAGAAAGCACATGAAAGGGTAAACAGACAAGGATTGTAGAAAGTATTAAGAACATATAGAGTAAATGAGAAATTGTTGAATGCCGTGAGGAGTATGCATCAGTATTCTAAGGCTGCAGTGCATATGGATAATGAACTGAGTGAATTTTTCTATTTGAATGTTGGATTAGAACAGGGATGTGTCCTGTCTCCATGATTGTTCAGTCTGTATATGGATGGGATTATAAAGGTGATACAAGGTAGGGCAGTGGATGTTGAAGCGGCCCTAATGAAAGAGGGCAGTGCTTGGAAACTCCCTGTACTGCTGTTTGCAGATGATACCGTGTTGTTAAGTGAAGACGAAAGGGAGCTGAAAGGCTTAGTGAATGATTTTGCAGGAGTTTGTAAGAAACGGAATCGAAAGGTGAATGTAGGGAACAGTAAAGTTATGGTCTTCGAGAGAAATGAAGTCAGTGAATGTACAGTGAGGTTGGATGAGGAGGAAATGGAAAATGTGAGTGAGTTGAAGTACTTAGGTAGTGTCATGAGTAGGGATGGAAGTTTAGAGGGTGAAGTGCTTGACACGGTGCAACAAGGAAGAAAGGTTGCTGGTTCCCTGAAAGCTGTGATAAAATATCTAAGAATATTCTAAGAAAATTGGTGCAACGTTTGATAAAAAATCGGAGGAAAAATAGATATGATTTAAGGAAAAATCCTCAAGTTACTTAAATATACAAAACGCATATTTATGCGGCCGTTCGCTCGGAATATGCTGTTAAAGCACCTGTGGTAAAGTAAGTTATATGGAGAAGCTTAAAATCCCAGCATTTGCTTGTGTCTCCAGCAGCGCCACCTAAGAGATGTTTACTGTTGCCAGCTGCCTGTGGCCTGAAGCCGCGTGAATACACACGTGTCTCCTTGATGCTGTTGCCTCTTTATCCGTACCTGGTCATTTTTGCTAGACATTATAAGTATATGTAGGTATTTACCATCTTTTCTTCATATCTGTCACTGAATGTTAATACAGTGCTTTAGTTTCATATCAGCATCTAATCAGTACTGGCACGGGAGCTATACTATTCTCCATACTTTGTTCAAAAATTCCCACCTCTTCATCTGGAGTGTTGATTTGAAAAACTGATTAGTAGCTACTAGACTATGATGCTAGTTACTTATAAGTACTGCTGAAAGGCTGTAGAGCCATAGTATTGTCCCTTTCCGTCACTGAGCTAAGTGAAATAAGCTGCAGAAGGATGATTGGGCCAAGTTAAGGTAAAAACAATATAGTTCCTTAATGAATGTATTCATCATTCATGTACTGCCGCATAAAAAGTATCCGAATGCTGTAAGGACCATGCATTTTGAAGTGTATGATTGAAGAATCTGAAAACATCATTCTTCGTTCATATATCTTCAAGTGATGCACACTGCACCATACACAAGCGCGTTGTCTTTAGAATGCATCATTCCTAAATTAGACATACCACCCACTCCGAGATGACACGCTAAGTTCTGCTCATTTTCATATCCATCGTGCCATGGTATTTGGGCACATTTTGGTTGCAGTTCATCCACGTCCAGTTGCGTAAAGCCGATGAATTCAACAAAATGCTTTAGCACACAACCCTAGTGTTACATTTCCTACAAGATATAGACAAGAAACTTCTTGATCTGATGAGTAATTTTATCCAGGTCAGATATATTCATGAGTGCGATTCATTTACTCATATCCATGATACCAGGCTACAATTATCTGCTAATCAGTCTTATGTTCGCATACATGCCACAGATACATTGCTATACTCTGCATTGTGCAAGGATCGTGAATGAATGAAGCAATTCAAAATGAGTTGTTTGGCACTTCTTATTGAATTCATTGATCAGATACGGTCTCGGTTTGATACCAGCTCCTATAAAATTGTCATTTTTTATTCCAGGCACTGAACTGGGTTTGAAGCCCAATAGCCTTGAAAAGGTTTTCCATGCTTCTCCTTATATGACTGCAGTATATGACCATGAATCCACTGACTTCGAATGACAACTTTGCTTGACTGTTGTTTCAATTGAAGTGCAAGATGCTTCTAAATTTTGGAAGAAACAGCTCTCACTAAAGAAATAAATGGTGAACTAAAGTATCCAAACCTCTGTAAGGTAGTTACGTGTTCCCTGGCCTTACGTCACTCAAATGAGCGCATATTCAGTCCTGAGGATCTTATGAAGACTGAGGTGAAAAATTAGTTGAAAACCACTAGTCTTGTCAGTTTGCTTCAAATAAAAAATAACGGCTTGCACAATGCTGGAATACCTGCCCATCAGTTGACAACAGATAATAAACTGAAAGCTTCGCTTAAAGATTTTGATGGAGATGCAACTAATGGTGAGTGCCAAAAAATTCTCCTCTGGGTATTCAGGAAATGATTTTAGTATCCACAGTAGTAATGAGTTATTTCAACTGGCATTTGGATTAAGAAACTTTCAGCAAATTTCTACATTCTCTTATGAGTTAAGATAATATGTTTTGTTTAATTTCATGAACATATGAACCCTTTTGCACGCAGATAAGTTTTAAAAGTTTTCTGTGGCATGACACATCGGCATTTCTCCCCTCCCCTCCCGCCCACTGCATGCTCCAAAAAAGTGTACACCACTCAAACATATTTATTATGTCACAAAACCCACATCTTCCTGTTTGTCGGTTTGTGCAACACGATAAGCAAAAAAAAAAAAAAAAAAAAAAAACTATACTGTATGTACATTAGGGCCCCGAGAATAAACATTCGGGAACAAAGATCTCACTTCCCAACATCTTAAGTCGAATGTTTACTAATCAATCTCTAAGTATTTTACCATCATTGAAAAGAGAATTTTATTAGCATTCGAATGACGGGGGTCCCAGTTTGATATGAAGTATGGTGTTCGAGTAATAAACGAAAAAGTAAAACCCATTTCCGACAGACAACAGCTTTTTTCTTGGGGGAGCTCTAGCAAAAAACTTTTCTCGCCACTGTTATGTTTTTTATTTTATCATCCTATGCAGAATTTCATTGGCTTTCATTTGAGCCAACACCGGTGATCCTAGGCCTCATAGTTTTAATGAAAAATGCAAAAACCTACGGTGTATTTTCCCGCACACTGAACTGCCATCAGACGTGCTCACATTATTTTCCCGTAGCACGGTAACATTTTTATGCTTGCTAGCTACGCTTTCTTTGGTTTTATACCAACAACTATTTTATATAATTACTTCTGTTTTGTTTTTAGTCCACTCAGAAACCACATATGAATACTAAATTTGTTGCTAGCAACTGAAACTGAAGCTGTACTTATTTCCCTATCATTTGTGTTGAGATAAATAACAATATGTATGTATGGATAGGTAAATAAATAAATGAAAAAAGAATATCACGTACTTCTCCAGTGGCAATGATCTTCCCGCAGGACCAGATGGGTTGGGAGGTGAGGAGTTTTTTACTGTGTGTGTGTGTGTGTGTGTGTCCTCCACTAGTGAAGGTATCACTCGGTATGGTACCAGTCGAAACAATCACCCATGCAAAGCAGCACATCACATACAGGACACATGTTCCTTCTGTCCTTCCTCATCCCCAACTTGAAGCACAAGGCACACCTGAGCCTCGTCTTGTTGGAGATCCTCGCCTGGTGGTGGCCCAGAGTGCAATCCAACCTCACGTCATCGTCGATGATCCAGCGACGCTTGCTTGGATGACCTAGTGCTCTGTGGTCCTGTCATGTGGGAGCTGCAGGCCCAGGCACGGGTTCTCCCGACAGACCAACAACTGGGGGCGGTGGCGGTGCTGGCACCCCTGATGAACCTCCTGCAAGCAGTGTTGGTGGCGACTATGGCACCTGTGATGGCCCTGCTGCAGGTGGTGCTGGTGCTGGTGATGAGGCCTGTGGTGGTTGTCCTGCAAGCAGTGCTGCTGCCGGTGGTGGGTGGGCCCATCCAGGTGC
Organism: Coenobita brevimanus; assembly: GCF_032717465.1. Taxonomy (NCBI): domain Eukaryota; kingdom Metazoa; phylum Arthropoda; class Malacostraca; order Decapoda; family Coenobitidae; genus Coenobita; species Coenobita brevimanus. The sequence goes on along the minus strand of NC_137020.1, from coordinate 20,660,692 downwards.
TGGTGCCTGTGCCTGCTGGGTGCCAGGTGTTGCTGGTGCTGGCCTCCGGGTAGGTAGGTCTGGGGCATGGTGGAGTACGTGTCCAGATGCGGGCCAGACCTCTTCATGGAAATGCAGATCTTAGATGATCTGCTCCATATATTCAAGGAGAGTTACTGTCCTGCATCTGTACTTTTTGTACAAGGCAAACACGTTGAAGAGTGCCATGTGGGCGAAGTAGAAGGTGATCTTCTTCGTCCATTTGACGGTTCACCGTTGGATGTGGTAGTACTGGACCATTTGATCGAAATGATCCACCCCACCCATGTACCTGTTGTAGTTCTCCACAACGATGGGCTTGTTAACGACCTTCTCCACATAGGTTGTCCGTCTGTCATTACCCCTCACCTTCCCTCCAACCCTCTTCGGAATGGTGTTGGTGGTGTGGAAGGTGGACACCATATTCACAATGTGCCTGCCCTTCCATGGCAGGACTAGCACATTGTCCTTGTGCCTGTACGCCATGCCCCCCCTGGGCAGGCTCTTAGCCCTGGCAATGGCCTGCAGCTGGAGTGGTGCTCCTCTAGGCAGCTGTAGAGTCCCACTCACGTAAAGGCCTGCAGTGAAGAGTCATTCACACAGGGCTACAGAACTGAAGTAGTTGTCCATGAACAACTTATAGGCCTGGTCCTTGAACAATTTCACGAGGCCCCACACGGTGTTCTCGAAGGTCTGCTGCACCTCTGTGTAGACCTTGAGGTTCCAAATGTAGCCCAAGGAGGACTCAGCCAATATGTATAACTTGATGGAGTACTTGGTGGGCTTCTGGGGGTTGTACACGCGGAAGGACAGCCAGCCCTTCCAACCCAGGGAGCCCTCATCCAGGCTGAGCTGCTCCTTGGGTTGGTACGCTGACTGGAACCGTTGAAGGAGGTACTCCATGACCGTGCAAACGCGGATGAGCCAATCTTGGTTGTCCTGGGGTATGGCGAGCGAGTTGAAGGTGTGGAAGTGCTTGAGGATGGCGGTGAAGCGCCTTCCACTCATTGCCCACTGCACCCTAGGGTAGTCATGCAGCTCAGAGCTTCTCCAATAGTGCCTGATGGTCGGCTTGTGCAGGACCCCTATGAAAAGGTATAACCCCAGGAACTTGACCATCTCCTCTTCATTGCAGGAGAACCAGGCATCCAGCTGAGTCCCCAGGAATGTGGCATACCGGTTCGTTTCCACAGTGAGATATGACAACAACTCTCTCGTAAAAAAGAGCTGGAAGAAATGCATGGAAGTTGTTGGAATATCTGCCTTGATCCCTGGAGAGCCAGTGAACGGTCCATGGTTCAGTGTGAACGGGCCACTGCTCCACCCAGGATCCTCTTCAGTGGCAGTGGTGGTGGTGGCAGCAGGTCGGCCTGTCGACACCCTTTGGTCTGCTCTCTGACCCCTTGGACATCCCCTGTGTCCAGGTAGCGGACCACGGCGCTCTCATCTAGGAGGGGACACCTTGGACGAGGATGAGGACGAGACATTGGGCTCTGGGGACACCAACCTCCTCGGCCTGGCCGGCGAGGATGTCACTGTAGCATCCTTCATGGCAGACGTGGGTGGAGGGGCCATCACAACGAATGATGGCTCGGCTTCCCGTGACACTGGCTCACCAGGGGGCAGAGGGGCCTGGAGATTGTGAGCCGATGAAGAGAGTGGTGAGACTGGCAGGTCCTGGAGGTGGGTATTGTTCTCTGGTGGGGGCTGCCGATGATGGTGGTGTGGTTTCCCTTGCTGACCGGATGGTGTCAGCTCAACCTCCTCCACCCCAGAACGTTCGCTCTCGATGTCGGTCTCTGACTCAATCTCGTCGAGAAGCTTCTTCCACTGGTGTGGTGCCAAACCGCTTTTCATCTCTGCAAGAGTTGTGTTGTTGCAAGCCAACTGGAGAATGAACTGTTGTCAAAGGGAGTGCATACTTCAAGCTAGGCACTGGCGTATGCTGTGCTAGGGGTGTGAGCTGAAATAAAGGAGTAATGATAGCCAGCCAAGAACTTTGCTCAACACTGGCACAACGCAAGGATTCATGATATACGTGTATGTCCTTGAAAAACATTGCCTCCTACACCTGACTTAACGCACAAGTAGGGGCCACGAGCACATGGTTCGCTCTTTCATTTCCTTTTCACATTACACATAACAAAATCTATCATTTTTATGAGATACACAGTACATTTCACCACTAAAATGATAATGCACGTGTTCCGTACGCCCTTACCTGTGCCCTAAGGTGTAGCAGACGGTGTTTCCCTTACGAGAACACGCTGCAGTCTTTATGCTTTTATTTAACATTACACATAACCAAGTCCATCATTGTATGAAGATTACAGTATATTTCACCAATAAAATGTAAATGCACTTATTCCATATCTTGCATTGCATGTCGCTACCTTTGTGCTAACTCAGGTGTACGACACACACTCTTCCGTACGAGCACGTTGGTCAGTCTTTCATTGTCTTTTCACACAAATCATAATCAAATCTATCAATATATGAGATACACCGTATATTTCACCAATAAAATGTAAATGCATGTGTTCCATACCTCACGTTGCATTTTGCTACCTTTGTGCTAACTCAGGTGTACGACACGCACTCTTCCTTACGAGCACGTCAGTCAGTCTTTCACGTTATTTTCACATAATACATAACCAAATCTATCGCTTTATGAGATACACAGTATTTTTTCACCAATAAAATGTAAATGCATGTGTTCCGGATCTCACATTGCATTTTGCTACCTTTGTGCTAACTCAGGTGTACGACATGCACTCTTCCTTACGAGCACGTGGGTCAGTCTTTCACGTTATTTTCACATAATACATAACCAAATCTATCACTTTATGAGATACACAGCATATTTCACCAATAAAATGTAAAAGCACCTGTTCCTTACCTCACGTTTCATTTCGCTACCTTTGTGCTAACTCATGTGTACGACATGCACTCTTCCTTATGAGCATGTGGGTTAGTCTTTCACTGTCTTTTCACATAAAACATAACCAAATCTATCAATATATGAGTTATGCAGTATATTTCACCACAACAAGTACATGCGCATCTTCTGTATGTCAATTACGTGGCCCCCTACCTGGGCGATAAAGTGTAGCAGATGATAATTTTCAGACAATCACGTGGTTCACTTTCACTTTCTTTTCACATTACACATAACCAAATCTGTCATTTTATGAGACACACAGTATTTTACATCATCGATAATTACGTATCTCACGTTGCATTTCACTGCCTTTCTGCTACCTCAGGTGTACGCGACTTTCTCTTTCTTATAAGCACGTGGGTCCGAGTTTCATATTATTTTCACATAATACATAACCAAATCAATCACTTTATGAGACACACAGTATATTTCACCAATAAAATGTTTATGCACGTGTTTCATACCACGCACTGCATTTTGCTGCCTTTGTGCTAACTCATATGTACAGCACGCTCTCTACCTTACGAGCACGTGGGTCAGTCTTTTACGTTATTTTCACATAATACACAACCAAATCTATCAATATATGAGAAACAAAGTATATTTCAACACAACAAGTACATGCATGTCTGCTGTAGGTCAATTACGAGGCTCTTACCTGTGCACTACGGTGTTGCAGATGATATTTCCCTTACCTGAAAACGCTGCAGTGTGTATGCTTTTATTTCACAATACACATAACTAAATCCATCATTTTATGAGAAATACAGTATATTTCACCACAACAGTACATGAACATGCTCTGTATGTCACACTTGCGATACCAAAGGTATCACAGACGATATTTTCTAATAAGCACGTGGTGCGTGTTTATGTTCATCCACACAAGCATACGATAAACATATCACTATAACACTCATGCTTTATTTCACACAAAAAGCATACGGAATAAATATAACAATTGATAAAATGAAATAGCCCTGTAAAAACCACCTCTATTTTATCCCCTCCTGACAACAACGTGCCGTGGCTGTAAGGCGTACGTGACCCATGCCCTAGCCAATATTGATCAAGTACACTCGTTGCACTATACTCCTATCTACTGCACAATAACACTATCCACCATATACCAGCATAAAACAAGGATTTCATCAACCTCTTGGCAAACATTCCATTCAAGGCAACGCCGTGTTGTAAGGCGGTTTCCTGCCTCCCCCTGCTAAACCTTTCACCATGTCCTTGTTCACTAGCTATTGCACATTATATTCACCTGATTCACTGTCACTATTGTTCAATGGTTTAATACTCACATTGGGTGCAGGGTAGTGGGAGTGTAGTTGTTGGGACATGGCGAAAAACAGAGTACGCCTAGCACAATCTTCATTGGGCAAACGGCTGATAACAGCCAGGAATGATTCACAAAAACCCAATTCCCTATTGCAAACACCAAATCTAATCATAATAGTGCCCAAAAAGTAAACACAATCACTATTGGTGTAGTGGAATATGACGAGCGCCTGGGACGGGGGTAAACAGAGTATGATTTAAAGGTCCCGCCACATGCTACCTTCTACCTCGACAGCCAGTATGGTACTAATCAACCTGTCTGGGCTGCCGCACATCTTGGGCCCCACAGTTACCAACTCCTTACTTTTGACGAGTGGTGCAGAAACTATGATGCGTCTAAAAATGACGTCGATCATCCAAAAACTTTTTCTTTGACAAAGTTTTTTATGCTTTATGGACGACAAATGCATCAACGAGTATGGGCACACCCCACACCCATAAGACGACAAACACATCATCGCAGGTGATGGGGTGAATATTAGATACACAAAACTTAATTTACATAATTATGGTACTGTACTGTTGTGAAGGTAATCCATGGCATTGTATGAGGCGCTACCCAAAAGTTCCAGTAATTTGAATATTGTAGGATAATAAGTTACCTAACCTCCTAGTTCTCACTGTCACCTTCGAAGTAGTCCCCTTGGGCATGTATATAGTGGTCCCAGCATTTTTTCCACGAGTCCATGCCTCCCTGGAAGCTTTCAGGTGTGATGGTGTTGAGCTCCTCCTGCGATTCTGTCTGTTTCTCCTCAGTCGAGTCGAATTGATGCCCTTTCAGCCATAACTTCAGCTTGGAAAACAGGAAAAAGTCGCAGGGGGCAAGGTCAGGCGAACAGGGTGGGTGGGGAATGACTACCATGTTAGTGGAAGTCAGGAACTGACGGACAACAATTGATGTCTGGGGGGGGAGTGTTGTCACGATGCAGGACCCAGTCCTAGTTCTTCCACTGTTCTGGACGTTTGCGGCAGATGTTCTTCCTCAGATGCTGCAAAACTTCATAGTAAAACTTTGCAGTGACAGACTGACCGGGTAGGACGAATTCCTTGTGAAGAATCCCTTGGATATCAAAGAAAATGATCAACATTGACTTGACATTGCTGCGCCATTGGTCTGCCATTGCAAAACCGCCAAACCACCTACACACCAACAACACGTCCGCTTACAGACACGGCCGGGGCCAAACTGACACAAGGTGTGCTGCTGACTTCTCATGGCAGCAAAAGGCAAAACTGCACACGGTATGCTTCCTCTGTACAAATTACTGGAACTTTTGGATAGCACCTCGTATTTTTCCAGTAAAAGTTAATTTGTTTTCATAATACTAATTGCCTTGTTTTAGATTTGGCTGGATTCTGTATTCCACAGATTTTCCCCAATTATTGACTGCACTTTTGCACTGATTATCATGGAATATGTTTAGGCAGTTTTTTTAAAGTAATAAAAAGACAATCAGTAACCAGTGAAATTAGTGTCCACATACTCCACAAATACTAGCTATAAATGAAACAGCTGTAAGCTTTCCCAAATATTACCGTTTCTGCATCCTCACTTCCTTACCTTTATTTCTGCATTTATAATTACATTTTATGCGGTTTGAAGTCTAAGGAAAATTTCACGAGTATGAGGCATTTTCTTGTGATTTTTAGGGAGAATCTTCAGATCTGTTATAAGAGCATTGGTTTCATCCCTCAATAACTGGAAATAAAAACAGGTAAAGGACCTTTTAAACCATAAACATAAAGACTGATTCACATATGGTTTCACCAAGTCATGTCATGGGCTTAATCGATGTCCAAGAATACCATATCATGAACTCACTATTGGCAAATCCCTCTGAAATACAATACTCAACATTCACTGAATGATGTAGTGTACTTTTGTATTGATGGAACACATTGCTGATCATTTAACAAGTTTCTCGACTCTAAAACAAAACGAAGCCTACTATTAACCATTCGCTCTAAGACTTTACATAGACAAGAAATCAACGCAATAGGATGAAATGAAGTGGGGGTTCATAAGCGACCAGCCTCTTGGGTATCGGTATGACGTTTGCAAACTACCACGAGTTTGAGAACGTTCAGGACACCAAAAGCTCACTAGACAATGGTAATAGCTTAATCAGGTTGTTCTGATTAAGATGCTGGACCATACCTATCGTAATGGTATCTGATCCACGATTGATGTTTTTACAGGATTTTCGGGCGAAGAGTTAGGTCAAAATCTTCACTTCGTGACCATTCTTTGGCTTGCACGGTTTGATGCCTTTCATAAAAATTTACCCACCATGCCCCTCAAAAAAATCCCGGCATTTTAAACCACAGGCTCAAATCCAAGATGGGCACTGACGTTGTTGTTGTTTTTGTGATATTCGCCCCGCACTTGCTGGGGCACTGGCAAACATAAGAGCCCATCAGGGAACATGCAGAAAGAAGCTCTCAAATGAGAGCGTAACAGGGACGGCAAACTGGCGAACGAGGGAAAGGCGACAGAGGCAGGGGAAGGTGCGATGGTTGGTTGTGAGATCGGCTGCCCGATGATCGACGAGGCAGGGCGGGATGAGAAAGCAGTGTAAACATTGCGGCGCCGATGGAAGAGGTGCCGACCGGCTCAGATGGAAGCCCCAGAACGACTCGACGGTGGATGTTGAGGCTGGCAGCACGATGGTCAAAAGAGGGCAGGGCGGGACGAGAGCCAGGTAGACGACACGGCGCCGATGGAGGAGGTGTCGACGAGCTCAGGTGGAAAACTGCTCCGACGCTGCCCTCAACGCCCATGCCCATGATGGAAAGGGCGATGTAAACTCGCTCCAGCTCTCCAGCAGCAGCAGGTGGAAGCACAGAGGGGAGGCCCAGTCCTGGTCGTCACAGATGGCACAGCCCCGGTCCAGGTCGAGGGGGAGGGAGGGTCGTCGGCCAAGTAGTCTAGGGCGGAGGAGCCTTGACCTCCTTGTGGGCAGACCAGGGCACTCCCTCAGATAGAAACGACGGGCCCGTCCCTCGGCTGGTATGGCTGCTGTGGAGAGCTGGTCTCGCCAGGAGGTCTGGCCGCGACGAGAGATGGGCTGCAAGAGGCCACTGACACCATCGTGAAAAATTAAATTTTGAACCAGAGAACACAGAATCATGTACCAAGACACTTTTTCTGGTAGGCCGATCACGAGGATTCCGAATCTGACATTAGTCTGACGTTACGACATCACTGTGACCCAGAAATCGAAGATGGCCGCCATCCAGTAGTGAAAAAACGTAACTTTTGAATGGGAGCACCTGGGATCATGAATTAACACATGAATTGGATTAAATCAGTACTGGCCACTGCATTGAGATCGTGATTAGTGAATTGTTAATATTTTGTATTTTTTTTTGTGTGTAATGTCATATTACACACAGGTAATTCACATATTCTCATTTCTGTCTTTAAAGGGATTGTACACTGGGTCACAATAGTATTGGTGCACAACATGCGTGAAACATTTGAGACCACAGAACGAAGGTCACTGAAATATTAATATCCGACCTACCACACGTTTGTAGCTCTGATGTCGGGAGGTGTTATATATCGCCAACTAGCAATATCCTCTTGCAAACATATAGCAAATGTAATGTTTATATAGAAAGACACTGATGATACACAATGAGACGTTGGTAGTGGCAGTAGTTGTTCGAACCTTTTCGGTAGGCATCGCACCTCCTGTGCACTGATACTTTTGAGATCCAGTGTACAAGCATACGAGACAGCATTAAGACGATAGCTGTGAAGACAATGTCCAACTTTATGTGTGTCCTTCAGTGTGGCGGGTATTGCAATGAAGCCACCGTTGCCATTGTCTCCATGAAGAGTTGGGAAAATCTCAAGAAAAAGGCTCGGTTATGGAGCATTCTTGACAAATTCGTAGATGTCTATGCAATGGTTGATTAGGATTATGGACTTAGTGGACATTGTGTCCATAAATCATGTAAGTTGACCTAATGGAATAGCAAATAACTGGAACTGGCCAAGGCAGGACAGAAAAAAAAGAGAGGTCGAGGAATGCCCATCTCACTCTTCAGTCATGTCTGTGGCTTTCCCCTCAGATTCTGCTCCACCTGGCAAGTGGCTGCAATCGAGTGTAGAGGGACTGATACATCTATCTATCTATCTATCTATTGCCAGACGCCTCAATCCCGTTTGGGGTGGCCACAAACAAATCGCCTCCAAGTCGCCCTGTCCCCCGCCATTTCACTGCCCTGCTCCCAACTCACACCCCCCTCTCTCATATACCTCTCCACCCCATCCCTCCATCTCATCCTCGGCCTCCCCCTCCCTCTTCCCCCCTCCACCTCACTCACATACACTCTCTTCGTCAGTCTTTCACCCTCCATCCTCTCCACATGGCCAAACCACCTCAGTGTGTTCCTCATAACGCTTCCTATCACATCCACATCCACACCACAACGCTCCTTTATATCCTCATTCGTCAGCCTGTCTCTCCACGTGACTCCACAGGCTCCTCTTAAATAACTCATTTCCACTGCTCTCACTCTTGACTTGTGTCCTTCCAACAATGTCCAAGCTTCACTTCCGTACGTTAGAGTTGGTATCACAATACTGTCATGTAGTAACTTTTTCACTTCCATGCTCACTTCCCTGTTTCTTATCACTGCTTTCAAGGAACCAGCAACCTTTCTTCCCTGCTGTACCCTTTCAAGCACTTCACCCTCCAAACCTCCATCCTTACTCATCACACTACCCAAACACTTAAACGTACTCACATTTTCCAATTCCTCACCATCTAACCTCGCTGTACATTCACTAACTTCATAACTGATACATGAAAAAGCAAAATATGTGCGGGGCTGTAAATGAAAGTCAGCCATGCAACCTGAATAAATGCTGTCCCTGATTTTGTACGATCATGCATAAGCAGCTTTCAAGAGCCACACGGTTGCCTTTGAAGATCAGAAAATGTGAGACAGAATAAACTGTGTGATCGAATATGCAGCTGATGACCATTATGTGATGGAGATCGGATATCACAACAAATATTGTTACCAGAAAATGAGTGAAGATGACAACCTCTCATGCATGCCCAATGTCAATCACTAAGAGGCTCAGATTATCTTCTTTGATCACATCAGAACAGGTATTGTTGAGGAAAATGAGCTAAGGTCACTGCAGAGCCTCCTCATATTTCTATATGGCTTGCCAACATCTGGCTTCATGTTATCATTTATCAAAGATATCCTGACCAGAGAGTCTAAGGGCAAGATCGGCTTCCATTCCCGCCCTCAGAGGGACCAGAGTGACCTAGTCTATGCCATGTCTTATGTCAAAGCAACGCTCTCCACCATCGGCGTCAGCAGTGTGCAACTTGTGCGCATTATGGCTTAGTTGTATCTCCCAGCACACTCTTTCTCGACTCCCTCATCACATAGCACATCACCAAGTGACCCACCACTACTGCCATCAATGCCACTGTCACCCTTTACTGGGTAATTCAGAGCAACGAGCTTGTTGACTTTAACTATAAGATGGGCATGGAAATCAGCTACCAGAACATGCTTCTCTTGCATGTCCTCTGGGCCATGCATGACCTTGAGCAGTGCTCGATCTGTCCTGACGAGATCACTGAGTAAGAACCAAGCATCAGTATTACTGAGTGACGACTTTACCAATGACATCTTGACAGGAGAGGGTACTGCACACTGATGTAACTAGATATTTCCGCAGTGCCTAAAATGTCTTGTATACGAGTACAAGGCAAATATCCAGGATGAGCAAGCATGCATCAAAGTTGCCAAGTCTGTGCCACAGGCACTTATTGAGAAAGCATCTGAGATGCAGGTTGTTACACTGTAAAGGACCATCAAATGCGGAAAGCCTCCCATCTGTCCTAAGCTCATAACATTCTCGTCAAGTACAGAGCACAGCACAAGCAAAGCATTATTCATGCCCTTGCTCATGCAGACGTGAATGGAGCTAAGCAGACTATTCCTTCCTACAATGGGTTTCATGTTGGCTTCAATGCAGAGCACAGGAAGAGCAAGGCTTATTTTCATACAGCTTACAATCAACCGCCCATCAAGTCACTTGTGAATGGCATTACCGACAAGCTGTCTACCACCATTGCCATTAAGCACATGCCCTTCGCATTCTTAGTGGGGGTCATCCTGCTCAAAGCTGACTGTCCAAACAATAGCCATGACATTGTGCATTTACTGGGTCCCTTCCATATGCAGTGTGTGATGATGAGTGTCATCTACAAGTGCTACAAGGGGAATGAGCTAGGAGAGATACTTTTAGCAGGAGGAGTTATTGCTGAGGACTCCTTCAATTATGCACTGACAGGCAAGCATTACAAGGTGGGGCTGCATTGCTTGAGGCTCATGTATGAGGCACTCATGAGTCAGTTGATGCAGAAGAGGCTCACGCCCCACCTGGCTAATGACACGAGGGAGAACCTTGAGATTCTGAGAGATATGAGTTCCTCCCAAGAATCCTGTGGTGCTGCACATGCAGCATTGGAAGACGATGTTGATCTTAACCGCCTCATCACCAGCTTATTCACCATGGAGGTCAGTGACATGGTAGACTACTGTAGCGACTTCCTGTCCATGACAGATGCGCTCATGCAGAATGTGCACACAGTCCATATCTGTAACTGAGATGAGTACATCAGCTCTCTGCACGCCATGCTGCCACAGATAGTAGCGTACGACAACAATAGGTACAGTAGGTGGCTATCTGACGTTTATGCGATGCTGACAGCTCTCCTTGCTAATCAGGTCGCCTTTCTTCATGCTGTCGCCTTTCTTCATGCTGACTTCACTCAGTCCATCACAGACAACCCCTAATCCAACATGCCCTGCGACATGTGGATCAAATGCACCATGAACAAAGGCAGCAAAATGAAGTCTAGCTGGCTGTCCATCCTCCAGAATGAGAAGCAACTGATGGTGCACTCCAGAAATATGGACAATGTGGTTCAGATCCGGGCAGCTCATAACACCCTGGCCAACTAGGAAGAAGTCAAGAGGAAACACATAGAATGCGGCCCAAAATGGTTGCGAGAAGAAGAGCAGTGAGTGCAGGACCTGACTGCATGATTCATGAGTTTGACTCCTTTCCATTCGACCATCCTCACCCACCCTCTGCACATTATAATCAGCCATGCCTGCCTCTGACGAGCTTGTTGCGAACTTCAACTCAGCCCATGCTGTGAGGGAGGAAAAGTTAACCAGCTTCTTGTGAGAGCAGGTGTTTTTTAAGAATACCCCCTCCATGTACCCATCCCTCTGAGCAGACACTTGGTATTTGCCAAGATGCCAGACACGGTGAAACCTGAGGAGGAACTCAAAGCAATAGCTGCCAAAATGGAGTGGAGTGCTCTCAAGACAGTGATTGACCTAGTTGAGGTCACTCAACCTGCAGACCTCACTGAGTTGCTGAAGCATCTTGTTGTTGAGGAGTGTACAGCCCTATTCAACTCCAATGGCACATACAGGAAGACTCAGAAGAGCAAGCTCATTCAGAGACTCTCTCTGAAACCTGCAAATCCGCAGGAATCCTACACCACTCTCATCGACATGGGCATGATCTGGAGGATGGCAATTCCATCTGCAGAAGATCGACAGACGCAATATGGCACCACATACAAATGGTTGGACTATGTCCACAAGGTGTCACCCATCATCCTTGCCCGCCATGTTGATGCTGAACGTATCATCTGTGTGGATCACCCGTACCAAGCACCTTATTCAACTAAAAATAATGAATGAGACCTGCAGGTACAGGGTAAGGCACATATCCCCAACACCTGCATAAAATTGGGCGACACTTTCCCTTCTCCCCAAGCGTTCAAAATACTTCTGTGTTGTGGCAGCAACAAGTGGTGGCTGCCGAAACTGATATGCGACTTCCTGACAGACCTGCAGAATGTTGATGCAGAGATTGTCTACTCTTTTGGCTCCCACTGCACCAAACTGTCAACCCAGTAACCAATGGAGCACTTCAGCTTTGACTAGTCTGAGGCTGACACTGTTCTCTTTTCTGCTTACACAGTTCTGTGCAAGTCAGACTACACTGGCCCTGTTGTCATTGATACTGCTGATACCAATGCCGATGTCGCAGGAGCAGCCATCTCACAGCAGCTGCCCAGAATGCTCTATATCAAAAGGAAGCAAGAGACTGTCTTGTGCCATGGCCTGGTGACTGATGAGATGGCAGACAGTATTGTGGAGTTGCACTGAAGGACAGGCTCTGATGCCAACTCAGGCTTCTATGGCAATGGTAAGAGGTCGGTGTGTGACTGGGTGGCAGAGTCCCCTGGCCCAACATCAAGTCTTCCAGTGCTGAGATACCCTTGACTTTCAAGAGGAGATGTTGGAGGAGCTCTTCCAGTTCACATAAAATGTCACCTATGGCGACAACAAGAGCAACCCCATGACAGAGCCCATGCAGTGAAGTGGAAGACACTGAAGAAGAAATAATTCATTCATCATACCCCAGATGCAGACAACCCATGCCAACATTTCCTCCGTGCAAACTATTTAGCGTACCTTGTGCACCACCCCTCCAAGAAGCACCACTCCTCGTCACTTGGACATGGCTAGGAGCTGGCGGGTGGTCGCTGTCGCCCTGTCCACCAAACGCGACCTGCTCTCCTGACGCATCTATATGGACCAGGGCTGGCTGAAGTGAGGGAGGAAGATGATAACAAGGGGGTGGATGAGGAGGGAGGTAATGATGTACAGAGGAGGAGGGGAGATTCATCGGAAGCTGATGATTCAGAATATAGTGAGGCAGAATGCTCTGATTTTGACTGCTAATAATCTCAAGGCTGTAATACATACGTTATGTACTAATACTGGTTCATCAGTTACAATGTCATGACAATGAAATGTATGACACGAAAGCATAACTGGCGACTTCCAAAGGTTTCATTTGAGTTTTGGTGTTGTTACATAGCCTATGATTTCATCATCCTTTGTATAATTTTAACGTACAGTATGCTGCATGTTTGATCACGATTCGCCTCATGGCTTCCATAGTGACCAGGCTTGCATGTTCTACCTCACTCCCCCCTTCTCCCCCTTATAGTAGAGTAAGTCGTTCTTTCTGTTGTTCAGAGTAGGACTGTCAACTCTTCCTCCCCTGTGCCTTCATTTGCACGTCCTTCTTGCAAGTTGAATCAAGCTCTGCTGGCCCTTATATAATGAGCTCAGTCTCTGCATTAATTGCCACTTAGATCTACTCCTCATTTTGTTCACATCTCTGTCCTCCCCTGTATAGTGTATTATTATTTTTGTGAGTGCTCAGGAAGTCTCCAGCCATCTAGCTGCTGTATAATTTGAGTATAAGTGTTGTTACCATTTTTCTTGTACTGTATAGCCTGAGGCATTAATTTGCAGGCCTGGTAAGGTTTTTGTGATTCATGTAAAGTTTTTAATGTCAGCCAATATTAATAATATTTTGTATCTGTAATAATATATCTTGCTTTAACTGAGCATTATCCGGTTTTCTCATTTTATCAGGGCTGACTTAGATAAATTTGTTCTTGCTAAATTCGTGTTAATAGAGGTTATTGCAGTTAACCATATATTTAACCTGTTTTGCCATTACATTATCCTTATGAGTCCTGAATGTTTAGTTGTTAGTTTGAGCATTAAACTTTAACTTGTAATTTTACCTAACTCTTTTGTTTTGAACCTGGAACTTTGGGGACAGTAGTGATTTTAGTATTCTCACTTGAAGTGTCTATCTCTCTCTGTTCCGTAACATAAATCTGGCGACCTCTTATCAGGATATTCAGGATATTATCATAAGGATATTGCTTGATATATTGTGACTGTGATTTATTCATGATGTCTACTATTACTACTCTTGATGAAGCCAAAGATTTTTTGTCAAATGTGCAAACAGTGTGTAATGTAGAAAACAGAACAAAGAATGAACTTAAGCTTGTTGCTCAACAATTGGGAACTGCTGTTCGCTCTCATCAGTCTAAAGATCAAATTGTTGACATGATTAATAAAAGCTTGTTCAATGTAACTCCTCCAGATGAGCAAACGCAGATTGAAATAGCTAAGTTACAGCTAGCCCTGCAGGAGGCTCGTGCTAAGGAGGCTGAGTCTCAGGCTCGTATTCAGAAGGCACAGGCACAAATTGAAATTGCTAGGATTCAGGCAGACCATGAGTATCGCATAAGACAAAGTGGAACTGGATCATCTAGCTCTGATGATTTTGATGTGGCTAAAAATGTTAAACTTGTCCCTCCGTTTAATGAATCTGATTTAACAAAGTATTTTCAGTTGCTTGAGAGGGTAGCTACAGGTTTTAATTGGCCCAAAAAGTATTGGCCAGTACTCCTACAGAGTGTTCTCACCGGTAAAACTCAAGTAACTTATGCATCTTTACCTAAGGATCAATCTGATAATTATGATGTAGTTAAGAGCTTGCTTCTTAAGGCCTATGAGCTTGTTCCTGAAGCCTACAGAGTAAAATTTAGGACAACTTATAAGCAAGATAAGCAATCCCATGTTGAGTATGCAAAAATCAAAGATCTGTTAGAGCAGAGGTTAAATTCTAAGAATGTAAATTCTGATTTTGATAAATTTAAGCAGATGATTTTGCTGGAGGACTTCAAAAGGTGGTTTAATAAAGATGTAAGCCTATATCTTGATGAGAAAAGAATAGATAATTTGTCTGATGCTGCAGTTTTAGCTGATGAATATGTTCTCACTCACAAGAGATATTCTAAAGATAAAAGGAAAGCTGAGAGTAAGTACGTTGCCTCTACTCAGAGTACAGGTAACAGGAAAGAGAATAAAGATGATGTTTCTCAGGAAGTAAATACCAGCTCCACCTCTAGATTTCAGAAAAGTAAATGTACTTATTGTAGTAAGCTTGGTCATACTACGGAGAAATGTTTCAGGAGACAGCGTGATGTGAACAAAAAGGAGTCTTTAAATATTCAGTCAATTGGTCTAGTGTCCACCCTTGAGAGTTCCCAGAATTCTTTAACCGAGTTAACTGAACCTGCTTTGAGGGGTATATTAAACTCTCAATGAAGCTTCTCTTTTGAGCAGTAACGTGGGTGACACTCTCAAGAGTTCATGTGCTAATTTCCTGTCTGATGGTTTTGTCAGTCCTCTGGATAGTAATGACAGGAAATCAGTTAAAATATATCGTGATACAGGTGCTTGCCAATCCCTTATGCTGACCAGTGTTCTAGGCTCTAATGTTAATTCCTCTGATGAAACTGTAATCTTACAAGGTGTAGGGAATAATTACTTCTCTGTCCCTCTGTGCAGAGTGAATTTAGAGTCTGGTTTTGTTAATGGTTCCGTTATGGTTGGGTTGGTTGAGACACTCCCAATGTCAGGTGTAACTTTCTTACATGGAAATGAGATTGGTGGAAGTCAAGTGTGTCCAGCTCCTCAGTTGTCTAGTGAACCAGTGACTGCGACCCAGGATTGTGATATTCCTGATGTGTTCTCTGCATGTGCTGTCACTAGGGCTAAGTCTAAAGTTACTGGTGCCTTAGAGGATAATGATGATGATGATGTTATCCTAGCTGACACTTTTCTTGTTAATTTGGACCACTCACCAGATGAGGCAGTACCCCGTAGTGTTGACAATTTGTCTCGTCAAGAGTTGGTTGAGTTGCAGGTTTCTGACCCTGAGTTGAAAGGTCTAGCTAACTCTGCTTGCAGTGAGGAAGAGTCAGCTGGTGCTTCTACTTGTTATTATATAAAGTCAGGAGTACTTATGAAAAAGTGGAGACCCCCAACAGCATCAGCCGACTGTGAATGAGAGGTTGTACATCAAGTTGTCATCCCTCGTGTTTGTAGGCAGGATATCATTAGAGTGGCTCATGATTCCAGTTTGGCAGGACACCTTGGAGTGAGGAAGACTGTTGCACGCATTTTGAAACACTTCTACTGGCCAGGTATCTTCAGAGATGTTTCCTGGTATTGTAAGTCTTGTCACACCTGTCAAGTTGTGGGGAAGTGTAATCAGACCGAAAAGGTTGCACCTCTAGTTCCCATTCCTCCTTTTGAGGCGCCTTTCACCCGTGTGTTGGTGGATATTGTGGGCCCTCTTCCTAAGTCTTCTTCAGGATTTTCTTATGTGTTGACCCTGATTGATATGGCTACTCGTTATCCTGAAGCCATTCCACTTACAAATATATCAGCAACGAACGTGGTTAAGGAAATGCTAGGGTTCTTCACCAAGTTTGGTCTGCCCAAGGAGGTACAATCAGACCGGGGAAGTAATTTCATGTCAAATGTTTTCAAGCAGTCTCTGAAAGAGTTGGGCATCACCCAGATCACGTCTTCAGCTTACCATCCCCAGACCCAAGGAGCGTTGGAGAGATATCATCAAACACTCAAATCGATGCTCAGGAAATACTGTTTGGAACATCAGAAAGACTGGGATAAAGGTCTTCCATTCGTTGTATTTGCCGCAAGAGAATCTCCAAATGAATCACTGGGCTTCTCACCCTTTGAACTGCTGTTTGGCCATGAAGTAAGAGGACCCCTTAAGCTACTCAAGGAATGCTGGCTGTCGGAGGAAGATGACGTCAACCTGCTGGAGTATGTGATGAAGTTCAAAGAACGGCTGTCCACTGCTTTACAGCTGGCGAGAGAGAATTTAGGAGCTGCTCAGGAGGAGATGAAGACTTGGTATGATAAGAAGTCCAGGTTACGCCACTTTCAGCCAGGAGATCAGGTTTTGATTCTGCTACCGGTGCATGGGCAACCTCTTCGAGCCAAGTTTAGTGGTCCTTATTTCGTGGAGAAGAAACTCAGTGATGTCAACTATGTCATCGCCACACCAGATCGTAGAAAGAACAATCAACTTTGTCACATCAACATGCTAAAGTTATATGACAGGCGGGACGAAAATAACCCAGTCTGCACTGTAGCTGTTCCACCCGAGTCTGCAAGTGAAGTTCTCCCATGCAGTATGAGCCTGAGTAATAGTTTGGGGAAGAATCCTGATATCATGAATGATCTCCATACAAAGCTTTCTCATCTAGCTCCCGAGGAAAGGCAGGAGTTTTCGGCATTACTGCAGGAGTACCCGCAACTGTTCCGTGCCACTCCAGGAAGAACCACTGTGCTGATGCATGATGTCGATGTTGGAGACGCAAAGCCAATTAAACTGCCTCCTTACCGTGTGAACCCAGTGAAAGTTCCTCTCATCCAGAAGGAGCTTGGCTACCTGTTGGACCACAAGATGATTGAGCCCTGTCAGAGCGAGTGGAGTTCTCCTGTCACTCTATTCCCTAAGCCAGGTGGGTCACAGCAGCTTTGCATCGACTGCAGACGTGTTAATCAGTTAACCAAAAGAGAAACTTACCCTCTTCATCGCGTGGAAGATTGCATAGACAAGATCGGAAAGGCTAGGTACATAAGTAAGTTTGATTTGTTAAAGGGATACTGGCAAGTATCTATGACTGAATGTGCTAGGGAGATCTCATGTTTTGTAACACTAGGAAAGACTTTTGCATGTTCTGTAATGCCATATGGTATGAAGAATGCACCAGCCGCTTTTCAGAAGCTCATGAATGTTGTAACAGAGGGTTTGGCAGGGTGTGTTGTTTATATTGATGATGTATTAATCTTCAGTGACAACTGGAAAGATCACCTATGCCATGTCAGTAAATTTCTTGAGCGTTTGGTTCAGGCTAATCTTGTAGCTAATTTATCAATGTGTGAGTTTGGTCAAGCTAAAGTTCAGTACCTTGGGTACGTAATTGGTGATGGACATGTTGCACCACCAGGAGCTAAGGTTCAGGTTATAAGTGATCTTCCCAGACTAAAAGTAGTAAAGAGCTACAAAGATTTTTGGGAATGGTAGGGTATTACTGGAGATTTCTTCTTAACTTTTCAATTCTTGTATCACCACTTACAGACCTACTGAAAAAGAGAGTTAAATTTGTCTGGACCGATAACTGTGAATCCTCTTTCAGTAAACTTAAAGCTATCCTATTAAGTCAGCCAGTGCTCGCTACTCCAAATTTTGCTAAGTCTTTTAAGATGGCTGTTGACGCAAATGATACAGGAGCTGGGGCTGTTTTGCTGCAAGAGGATGATCGGGGTATTGAACACCCTGTATCTTATTACAGTAAGATGTTCACTCCACCTCAAAAGAACTACTCAACTATTGAGAAAAAGCTTTTGGCCTTGATTTTGGGTATACAGCATTTTTCATTTTATTTGTGTTCTGGTTTTGACCCCATAGTCATTTATACCGATCATAACCCACTGAAATTCCTTAGTAAGTTTAAAGATAAAAATCAGAGATTGACAAGATGGAGTCTACTTCTTCAGGAGTATTCATTAGACATACAACATGTCAAGGGGAAAGAAAATGTTATTGCAGATTGCTTATCTAGACTTTAGACAGATTGTTTTAGAGTAACAAGAAATTTCCTTTGTAAATTTCTTTTTCTTTGTGGGGAGGTGTTACATAGCCTATGATTTCATCATCCTTTGTATAATTCTAACGTACAGTATGCTGCATGTTTGATCTCGATTCGCCTCGTGCCTTCCATAGTGACCAGGCTTGCGTGTTCTACCTCACTCCCCCCTTCTCCCCCTTATAGTAGAGTAAGTCGTTCTTTCTGTTGTTCAGAGCAGGACTGTCAACTCTTCCTCCCCTGTGCCTTCATTTGCGCGTCCTTCTTGCAAGTTGAATCAAGCTCTGCCGGCCCCTATATAATGAGCTCAATCTCTGCATTAATTGCCACTTAGATCTACTCCTCATTTCGTCCACATCTCTGTCCTTCCCCGTATAGTGTATTATTATTTTTGTGAGTGCTCAGGAAGTCTCCAGCCATCTAGCTGCTGTATAATTTGAGTATAAGTGTTGTTACCATTTTTCTTGTACTGTATAGCCTGAGGCATTAATTTGCAGGCCATTAAGGTTTTTGTGATTCATGTAAAGTTTTTAATGTCAGCCAATATTAATAATATTTTGTATCTGTAATAATATATCTTGCTTTAACTGAGCATTATCCGGTTTTCTCATTTTATCAGGGCTGACTTAGATAAATTTGTTCTTGCTAAATTCGTGTTAATAGAGGCTATTGCAGTTAACCATATATTTAACCTGTTTTGCCATTACATTATCCTTATGAGTCCTGAATGTTTAGTTGTTAGTTTGAGCATTAAACTTTAACTTGTAATTTTACCTAACTTTTTTGTTTTGAACCTGGAACTTTGCGGGACAGTAGTGATTTTAGTATTCTCACTTGAAGTGTCCATTATCTCTCCCTGTTCCGTAACAGTGTCATTTCTCTACAGAAAATATACAAAAAGTACAATTTTCAGGATATAATTACTTTACACTGACATATTTTAAGTAGTTTCAATTGAAAACTGTTCAAATTACTGTTATTAAAAGAGGTTATATTGAAATATAATGAGTTTCCGTGCCATGTATTCATCAGTTAAATATACTGTTCATCACTTAACTTTACTGTAAGAGATTCTTATGGAGGTGTTGCTTTAAGTAAAGAAGTTGCGTTTTTGCACTACTGGATGGCGGCCATCTTGGATTTCTGGGTCATAGTCATGTCGTAACGTCAAACTAATGTCAGATTCGGAATCCTCATGGTCGACATACCCGAAAAAGTGTCTCTGTACATGAATTTACGTGCTCTGGTTAAAAGTTTTATTTTTTAAGATGGCATCAGTGGCCATCTTGGATATAGGCCTCTGGCGAAAAATGCCGGGATTTTATTGAGGGACTTGGTAGCAAAATCTTTTATAAAAGGTTATTAGAAGTCAAATCAAGCGTCAAACCTTAGTGGCTAGAGAAAGGTCACGGAAGTGTCTGTTGACCTAACTAAGAAGCTCATTCGTCGTAAACTCTTGGTTGTATGGGGAGTCTACGTCTTCTGTGGCAAAGCCAAATATTTTTAGCCCTGCTGTCCGTTAATGGTCTTGGAATCGTTGGTCGTAATTGGCTGAGCTACTTACTTGAGAAAAACTCCTGGCTAGGATGTGTCCTACATCCACGGGATCGTCATATTTGTAATTACCCAACTGTAGAGTGTCACAGGGATATAATGGCGTTTATTATTTAGAATTTCAATTCTGGACCATCGTTATTCAAAGGGATGCATCGACTCACTACATTAGAATGCTAGGAATCACATTTAGCCCTTCTGATTTTCTCCTTGCCTCAGTCTATGCCTGTCTGTAAGCCAAAATGCTTCCTCACTAGGTTGGCTGTCAAAAATCCTCCATCTTGTATTCTGCTTCATTAATGTTTGTTGGCAATCCGGCATCCACCAATGAGCTCCCTGTTTTTCATAAATTGTAGAAGTCTTGGGAATAGTACCACCAGCCACGTGTACGATGGAATTAGTCTAATTTTGTAATTTTACATCTATGGCTTCCCCATATATCTCTAAATCAGTGATCCTTGTGGAGGATCCCCAATCTGCCCTTTTAAAATTGAATTTTGGAAGTGGAGGGTTCGAAAAAAACGTCGCATCTGTAAGAAAGACAGTTAAATGATCATTTGCCAAGGAGTCGTCATAAGGGTCCCACAAGAAGTCTTGATGTATACCTGGGGAGACCAGAGATAGGTCAGTGGCCAAAAAATTACCAACCGTCATTCAGAAGACAGAGGTTGGACTAGTATTAGGTCGGCTACTTGCTTCCCATGACAATCGAACCTCAAGTTATCCCGCTAATAAGGATGGGCGTTAAAGCCACCCAAAAACTAACTTGTATCCAACATGGTGGTCAAAAAGTGAAGTTTAAGCATCATTATCAATATCGCCCTGTTGGGGACCATAGAGAGAGCAAATATACAGATACATATCTTTAAATGCATGCGACACCTTCAAAAAAAAAAAAAAAAAAAAAACCACTTGTTTCTTGGTGTGATTTGTGTATGTATAAGAGAACTCCGTAACCATCATATCTTCTGTATGAGTGGTAGTGTTTGAACTATTGGGTGACAAATCTTTGTATTATTGCCTTAAATATGTACCATTGCCATAATTTTCACATTTAGAGCAGCAATGTGGGTTTAGAACATAGGGACTAACATTAACAATTTCATACCCAAATTTAATAGACTCTGGAAGAAAGTTTGCCTAAAGTCAACACAGGAGTGGCGCGTCTTGTTCTCACACCTTCAGAAAACCGAGTGATAAATTGAGCATGAACAATATCTTCCTAAGCAAGTTCACCAAGGATGTCCTTCTCCATTTCCATGAGGTACCTGTTGATGACAACATCCTTCAGGGCTTCATGGAATGCGGGATCATCGGCTGCAGGGAATAACAATGAAACTAACGCAGTCCGTGAGCCGGTAACAGTCATAATTAAGAGATGACCATCAGCAAGTTTGTAATACATTCAGCCTCACCAGCAGTCATCAATCGCTTTCCTGGTAATGAAAGGACTGAAGCTGGCCACGGAAATTGAACCTACAGCATGTGGACTGACATAAGTTGCATTATTTATACTAATGTCTAGCATGACAAGAGCCTGGGGGCGGTCAGTCTGGCTGTGGTTAGTCCTTGAGTCAGTTTGTGTCACAATGAAGGTGACATCAGAGCGCCCCCCCCCCCAAGACAGAGAGGGGCTGGAGAGGAGGTCAACATAACCACTCTCGGGGAAGTGGGAAGAAAGAGAAATGTGAGTAGGGAAAGGCGACCTAAGACAGAATAGCTTAGGATGAAATTGCTTTCCCATCCTACTCAAGGGAGACCTGTCTGTATGCTCATGCCTCTGGAGTGATCAGCGATGGGGGGAATTTTCCGTGTACAGGAGGGAAAGCTAATCTCAGGACAAAGGTACAGATATGTACTGTACCAAACTAACAGAGAAGGGAAGGAAATGAGAACTAACTATCCTAATCGACACCAGAAGGGTGACACACACACACACACACACACACACACACACACACACACACACACACACACACACACACACACACAAACACACACACACACACACACACACTAAATGATTGTTCATTATTAAAAGGAAAAAAATAATAAGTTTAAACAAGACTTGTTCAAACAGGAAAAAGAACCAAGACGAAAGAATACGCTGGGTCATCTCTGAGGTTTGTTTAGACTACAACAACACGGAGATTGTAAGTACATGCTCTGCACTTTTAGTATTGCAAAATGGATACATACTTTAGTAAAGCAAATTTGGAAAAGAAAAGGGATACAGGTAAAAAGCAAAATGATGATTTCTACCAAGAACTGGTTGAAGTGGAGACTCACAATAGACTGGTTGAACGTGTAAACAAACTAGAAATGGCTTTCAAAAATGAAATTGATGAAATAAAGAAGCAGATGCACTTGCAAAAGGAAGAAATAGAAAAACTAGGAAGGGAGGCCAATAAGAAAGACACAACCATCAGTGAACTAACAGTGGAACTGAGTACAATTAGGAAGAAAATGAGTGAAATGGCAAGTACAGTGGTCAATCACGAGAGTGTTATGGAAGAGTTCAAAAATGACACAGAGACAATTAGGCAAGTAAGCAGTCTTATTGACCAGAGCAGTGATATTGAGGAGAAGATAACACAAGTGAATGAAGCTGTGCAAAGCTACAAATATGATGTGGAAACCACGTATGCTGAAATGGTGAAAGTAAAGAAAGACTTAGAAACAAGGGTGGAGGAAAAAAGCATTAAAAAGGAGGTGAAAAGAATAATACAAAACAATCCAAAGTTAGTCAGAGATTCAGTAGATATAAACAAATCTATAGTAATCACTGGTATAGAAGAGGAAGAAGTAAAAAACAAGATCACAAGAGACAAAAAGGAGATGGCAAATGTAATGAGCTTACTGAAAGAAGTATCAGATATAGAGGAACACAAAAGGTTAGGGAAATATGAGAAAAGCAAGACAAGACCTCTAAAGGTGACTTTCCAGAGTGTAAACACTGGAAGAGATACTAAAAAATGCAAAGAATCTTATGGAAAAAGAGGAGTTCAAAAATGTATGGATAAAAAGATGCCTAACACAAGAGGAACTGGAATTACTGAAAGAGAAAAGGGAGGAAGCAAAAACAAAAAATGAGGGAAGATCAGAAAAGGAGAAGAAGAAATTTTATTACAAAGTAATAGGATTGCAGGTACGAAAGTGGTACACAAACAGGATGGAATAAAAAGGAGGAAGGTAGTAGAACCATGTCATGACAAGCATATAAACAAGATGATAAAGTTGATGTACTAAAATGTGGATGGGATGGTATCTAAATTACTAGAGATGAACGATTATGTCAGAGAAAATGAACCACAAATAATATGCCTAACTGAAACAAAATTAACAACAAGGGTATCCAATGACATACTAAACTTAGAGGAATACAATATATGGAGAAGAGACAGAAATTAAAAAAACAGGAGGAGGAATTATAATATTAACTAAGAAAAATCTAAAAGTCAAGGAAATAAAACTAGATATACCATCACAAGTAGAACTGATTGCAGTAGAGATCAACACCTCTAAAGGTAAAGTAATTGTAGCCAATTTGTACATGCCACCCAGATCAAACACATGGGAAAGAGATGAATATGAGGGCCCGGCAGAGAGTTCAATTCACAGTTTAAGATCATTACTACTTAAAATGGAAGAAAAATCAGAAAGAACTATACTAACTGGGGATTTCAATACAAATATAAATTGGAATACTCTAGATATAATTAGCCAAGAAAGCTGTTGGGACCAAAAGCTCCTGGATCTCGTACAAGAGTTCTTCCTAACGCAACATGTGAGGGAAACCACCAGAAAAAGAGGACTTAATGTACCTTCAGTGCTAGATCTAATATTTACTAGGCAAGAATATGATATTGACAATTTAATATATCATCCACCACTCGGCAAAAGCGATCATGCAATACTAAACTATAACTTCAGGATAGCATATGACATAGTAAACATCAATGACAGTTACAAAAAGAGCCTAAACTATAAAAAGGGAAATTATCAAGACCTAAAGAAGTATTTCATAGAAGTTGATTGGGAAAATGAGCTTAGAGAACAAGATTTAAATGCTGTATATAAAAAATTCTGTGAATTTTATGAAATAGGAGTCCAGATGTACATCCCACAGCACAAAGAAGCAGATAAGAAAATACAGAAATGGTTCAATACAGAATGTAAAAAATCAAAAGAAAGAAGAGATTTGTTGTGGAATAGATACAGAAGACATAATAATGAAAGGGCGTATAATAATTACAAACAGGCAAGAAACGATTATACAAGAATAAGGAGGGAAGCCCAAAAACAGTTTGAGGAGGATATAATAAATAAAAGTAGTGATCAACCAAAGCTGTTTTACAGCTATATCAGAAGCAAAACCAAAGTAAATGATATAATACAATCAATTACGGACGTGGGAATCACTTATACACAAGAGAAAGATATTTGTGAAGCACTAAATAAGATTTTCCAATTAGTTTCTACAGAAGAAAAAATTTTTGAGAGGGACTATGTGGAACATGCATGTCCACACATACTACCAGATATACAAATAGCGGAAAAAGTAATACAGGAGGAGTTAAGTAGATTAGACAGAGGAAAAGCAAGTGGTCCTGATGAAATTTCATGTTGGGTACTACGAGAATGTGCAAAAGAGTTAAGTAAACCATTATTTTTAATTTTCAAGGAATTCTTGAGTCAAGGTAAACTACCTGATATTTGGAAAAAAACAAATATTGTCCCCTTATTCAAGAAAGGAAATAGACAAAATCCACTCAACTACCGACCAGTATCACTGACCAGCGTTGTAAGCAAGGTATTAGAAAAGCTTATAAGAAAAGCTTGGGTAAATCATCTAGAAGAACACAGTATGATAACAGAAAGACAGTTTGGTTTCAGAAAAAGAAAATCATGTGTTACTAATCTGTTGAGCTACTATGACAGAGTAACAAACACAATACAGGAAAGGGAAGGATGGGTGGACAGTATCTATTTAGATTTCAAGAAAGCTTTTGACACAGTACGACACCAAAGACTTTTATGGAAACTGTACCATCAAGGAGGAATTCGAGGCAAACTGTTTTGTTGGATGCAAGACTTTCTCATAAAAAGAGAAATGAGAACAGTACTAAGAGGAAACTACTCATCATGGAAAGAAGTGACTAGTGGAGTACCACAGGGTTCAGTGCTGGCACCAATCATGTTTTTAGTGTATATAAATGATATAAACAGTAACACTGGAAATGAGAGCCATCTGAATATGTTTGCAGATGATGCAAAAATACAAAGGAGAATTACTAACACAGACTCTTGTAAAGAGCTACAAGAAGAATTAAATAAACTTCATGAATGGAGTAGTACATGGCAAATGAAATTCAATGTGGACAAGTGTCATGTAATCAAGTTTGGTAAAAGTGGAAAAAGACCTGATTGGGATTATAAGTTAGGAAATAAAACCCTATACACATCAGAAAGAGAGAAAGACCTAGGTGTGATTATCAATAACAGACTATCTCCGGCTGACCACATCAGCGAGAAGGTACGGAACACGTATACACTGCTTGCAAATATGAGAATAGCATTCACATACATAAATGAAGACATGCTAAGAAGGATAATAACATCATTCATTAGACCAACCCTGGAATATGCATCAGTAGTCTGGAGTCCTCATCTCAAAAAGCACATAGACAAGATTGAAAAAGTTCAAAGGGCCGCTGCAAGATGAATACCAAGCTTAAGAGACCTAAGCTAGGAAGAAAGACTAAATAAACTGAATCTACCAACACTACAGGAGAGAAGGAAAAGAGGTGACATGATAATGCTATATAAGTGCATATCAGGGAAGGAGAAAATAGACATAAATGATTACTTAACATATGGAGAAGCATCAGCAAGAGGACACTGCAAAAAACTGCATAAGAAGAGAGGTGATAAAGACGTAAGGAAATTCAGTTTCCCAAACAGAGCAATTGATCAATGGAATGCACTGCCGAATGAAATAGTGTGTGCCAAAACAATTCACAAATTTAAGGATATGTACGATAAATATGGTTTAAGACACGGGACAGTACGAGCTTGACTCATTCCTGTAAAGATACAATTAGGTAAGAACAATTAGGTAAGAACACACACACACACACGAGGCACCGAGCAGAGCAGACGCACGTCATCATCACTCCGTACCTGGCCAAACCTGGCCAAGTGGTGATACCTAAATTATTATCTTTATATGAGTCAAGCTCTGTACCAGGTTAAACTAAATGGTGTCCTAATATAAAAAGAGGAAGTTTTAAGTAAGACTGTTGTTCAAATAGTAAAATAAACAAAATAGCAGAGTAATGTACACAGTCAGCTGATCAGTTGTTTTGTCTGCTACTCTGTGCCAGGGAATGTAAGTAGAATCTGTGTCTTAGTACTGCATCATGTCCACCTACTTAAGTAAAGCAAATCTGGAAAAGGAAAGGGATAAAGGTAGAAAGCAGGATGATGACTTCTACCAGGAACCGGTTGCAATGGAGACATGGAATAAGCTGGTAGAACTGGTAAACAGATTAGAGATGGCATTTCAGAATAAAATTAAGAAACAGTTGCACTTGCAGAAGGAAGAAATAGAAAAATTAGGAAAGGAAGTCAACAAGAAAGACACAACAGTACACGAGCTGACAGTAGAAGTGGGTTCATGTAGAAGGAAAATTAGTGAAATGGCAAGTATAGTAGTCAACCATGAGAGTATCATGGAAGAGTTCAAAAATGATACAGAGACAATTAGGCAAGTAAGCATTCTGATAGATCTGAGCAGTGATACTGAGGAGAAGATAACACAGGTGCAAAGCTACAAAAATGATGTGGAAACCACATATGCTGAAATGTTGTAAAGAAAGACTTAGAAACAAGGGTTGAAGAAAAAAGCATTAAAAAGGAAGTGAAAAGAATAATCCAAAACAATCCTAAATTGGTCAGAGATTCAGCAGATATCAACAAATCTATAGTAATCACTGGTATAGAAGAGAAAGAAATAAAAAACAAGATCTCAAGAGACAAAAAGGAGATGGCAAATGTACTGTAATGAGCCTATTGAAGGAAGTATCAGAGGAAATCTGTAATAAAGACATAGAGGAACACAAAAGGTTAGGGAAATATGAGACAAATAAGTCAATGCCCTTAAAGGTAACCTTCCAGAGTGTAAACACTGTGGAGGAGATTCTAAAAAATGCAAAGAAACTCATGGAAAAAGAGGAATTCAAAAATGTATGAATAAAAGGATGCCTAACTCAAGAGGAACTGGAATTACTGAAGAAGAGGGAGGACGCAAAAACAAAGAACGAGGGAAGATCGGAGGAGGAGAAGAATATATTTTTTTTTTACAAAGAAATCGGATTGAAGGTTCGAAAGTGGTACATAAACAGGAGGGAATAAAAAGGAGGAAGGCAGTGGAACCAAGTCATGACATGATGATTAAGATCACGATATATAGACGAAGAGAGAGGTAGATGCAAGGCGGACATTATTGGAACCGCGGTCTTGCCGTGATGTCACGTTGTACAGTAAACATCCTCGGTTGTGTTAGTGTGTCATGTGTGATCGACCTGTGTTTTCGCTTTAAACTTGTTATTCATTTGAACTGATTATCAACTGCCTTTCTTGTGCAGTGCATGAATAACCTGGAGACTGAAATAGGCTATAGGAAAACGTAGAGTTTGTGCTGTGTACGGTTGTATGCCTGCCAAGAACAGTGACTTAAAGTACAACAAAGTCCCCAGAAATGATAATTTAGTTAAGGTGTGGTTGCATAAGTGGCGTTGTAATGCAAGGAATTTGGCCACCGTCAATATGAAGCTGAGAGTTAGTCACCAGTGCAACCCAAGAAATTTTTGATACGACTGCTAATGCCACACCAGTGTAATGACGGAAAGTTTTAAAGATTATGAAAAATGGGTAGCGTGATCTTATTAGACGGTTTATGGGAAATGTGGTAGTGTGAAACTTATGGAGAGTGCGTGAGCCGTTAGATATTAAGCACACTTTGCAGGCCACTCAATCTCGTCTGTACCATACCCTGGAGGATAAAAAAACTCGAACTTGGATTAACTTAACCTACGTTTTACTAAGCACTAACAACTGAGACAGATTACTCTTCAAACTGGGAATGAACTCAAACGAAATAATAATGAGGATCAACACTAGAAATATGAAACTTTAAAAGCTGAATTAATATTGAAAGAATATTGATACACATACATATTAATCCCGTTGTCACAGTTGGACTCGTGGGAAGACTCAAAGAATACTGATGCACATGAATGTATTAATCCCGTGGTCACAATTGGACTCGCGGGAAGATTCAAAGAATACTAAGACACTCTTAAGATTAAACTCGCACAACTCCAGAATCATAAAGTCACAATAATTAAATGAACAATGATCGCATAAACTGTAATAAAAATGGACTGTAAACAAAATGTACCAGCCGATATGTTCGTTACTTAGGCTACGTAAACTAGGAAAAGGGGGGGGGGATTGTGTGAGGCGCTGGCAGCTGTTTGAAATGAACGATCTGCATGTTGACCAGAAGCGGAGGTCTCGTTAATCAGTACAAGAGGGATCAGGGGAAAATATGACCAAGTTAGTTCACGAACGTACATGATGACTATTACACGAGGGGGGGGGGGAGGATGAGAGTTCGACACCAACCTGAAATGTTGAAGAGAAGCGGCGGTCTGGCGGTTATCTTTATTTTTTTTTTTTTAATTAATTTTTGCCTACCGACCATTGGGGCCGAAGCCTCTAGTCATTAAGGCATATATATATCTATATCTATATCTATCTATCTATCTATCTATCTATATATACATGCACGTACCTAGGCAGATATATACAGCAGTTATCGCCGCCTCGTGCCTTTTTATACTAAACGAAGACAGTGTCCGGGATACGGCAAAAACTTTAACTAATTACTTTGTAATATTTTCGATTCTCTAGGATCTTTAAAGAATGCGAGAGATATGTTTGCACTTTACATACGTAGCAAAATGACTTACGGTGTGGAAATTTTTGTGATAAGCGTACAGGAACTACTATCATAACGAAGCCAAATCAATTAGGAATTCAAACAGTTTTATTACCCGCGTCGAGTTATATGTCTACGTTAACTGTAAACATGTTTCAATATCATGAATTTCGCGCTTCACAAACGACTATCTTCAATATTCTTACTTCAGACATTTTCAATTTACCACTTCATAGATCAAAAAGGGAATATTATTATCTTCAACATATAAATCTCTAGATTAGAATACGAAGAAAGACATTCGAGATTTTTAATTTCTACTAAACTTAGTACTATCAATATCAGAATCATGTTCATATTATGAATATTAACTAAGACTAGACATAAATATAAGATTTAACGGTTTAATGGACTGTACAGACTATATTTATAATAATGCCTAAGACACTTACAATACTAACTTATACTAACTTATCATCATCATCAGCCGTTTGAGTATCCACTGCAGGACCGGCCTATCCCGACCGAAGTCGGGACGATACAGCCAATGTATCTCTACCAAGTGGCTTAGGCTGTCTGGTAGAGATTGTATGTAAGGTGAGAAGTGCTTGTAAGTGTAATTTTAATGTTGGAGTGGCTTTGGATGTGAGTGTAGTCTGTGAACCAAGTGAAATCGGCCCGCGCAAGCCGACTGGGTGCAAGCATACTTTACAGTAAGCGACACTGGTTCAACCACGGCACCTCTTGTGTCCGGCAATGCGGTACGTGGCCGGGTGAACACTCCCAAAGTTTATTACCCTGGCGGGGCGCGAACCCTGGCCCACCCGTGTACGAAATGCTCCATACTAACTTATACTAATACTTAAAATTATGGCACTACATCGTAGGCTGGACAAAGTTAATGTTAAAACAGCAGTCATTTGCCAGAAACATTTTAGTTCAGCACAAACATTAAGAAATTTGAAATATGAGCTGTTGGGGTATAACATTCCACGGAATTTAAGAAATTTAAAAGACGCAGTGCTGGATCAACATCTGCCACTACCAAGACACCAGGATGGAGTTGGCCTTCATGCAGCTTACAAAGGTAAGGGAACTTATGTATACTTCATATTTCTTGGAGCTTGCTGTAACCAGGCTTAAATGTAATTTTAACATACGCTCAGTCTGATGTTAGAGGCGTAAGCTAAGCCTAAATAAGTTCCCTATAAGTAACAGCATAAGTTAGCCTAGGCCTAAAAATAAATATGAAAATTTTCACCACCCCAGTTTAGAACCAGAGTTGAATAGGCCTAGGCCTAATAGCCCACTGAGACAAATTTTATAAAAGTTTCAAAATCTGACAGCTAAGTTGACATATTATAATTTTTGGGACTTGGACTCTGGGAGTAAGACTAGGCCTAGGCCTACTGTATACAGTATGGTGGTAGGTTAGGTTAGGTTAGGTTAGTCTAGCCGATTTCAAGTCATTCCGGCCTTAAGTTTTTCCTGCCCTAGTAACTTTGGCTTCCCATCCTAGTCATTTTGGCCTCTCACAGTAGTACTTCCTGCTAGCATGGTTACCTGTGTCAAGTACGGAATAAAAATCTCAAAATCGGACTAAACACATTTTTTGTTCATTATCCTAACCTTATTATCCTAACCTAATTTAATGTGTAGTAAAAAGAGTTTAAAAGTAAATGTACGTAAAAGCAAACTGTTGGTGTTTGAAAAGAAAGAGTATCGGGTATGGTACTTCATTTTAAGACATTATAGATCAGACAAAAAAATTGAAATGCAACATTAACTTAAGTGGAGAAAGGCTAGAGGATCTGGATCAAATGAAATACTTAAAGGTGGTTTGGGTAATTGCACAGGATGGAAAATGCTAGAGTAGCCTACCTAGAAGTGTCAGAGTGAGGTAGAAGTTAGGTAGGGAGATCATTATTAATTTCAGATTTTAAAGTGACATTATAGAAAAGGAAGTAATTGTGTGTACCCAAAAGTTGTGAGATGTAGCCTAGTAAAAATGGCATGAACAGAAAACTAATGGGAAAAAATGGAAGCGACTGAATTATGAACCTTTGCTCTGAGTTTCTCTTGACCTGCTAACTTGGGTAGGCTTCTCTCCAGCCCAGTCCAGCAGAGACCCTGGTTGATAGCATAACAATAACATTACCATTATTAAGGTTGAAATAAAGCCACTACCACGATTGTTCTAGTTAGCCTATCACATTGATATAAAGCCACTACCACGATTGTTATAGCTATCCTATCAGGCTGACAAAAAGCCACTACCGCGATTGTTCTAGCTAGCATATCAGGTTGACTTAAAGCCACTACCACGATTGTTCTAACTAGCTTATCAGGTTGACATAAAGCCACTACCACGATTGTTCTAGCTAGCCTATCTGTCAGCTGACACTGTCTTTAGTATTTCCTTAGGAATCCAATATGTGCCGGTAAGAAATATCGAAATAACGTAATTACTTTAATAAGTCACTATATTTCTTTAACTGCTACCTACCTACTAATTTATAATGAGAAGGACGTTTCATTTTTATTTATTTATTTTTTCATTGGGTCTGCAGACAACAGAGCACCTACTTGGTAACTTATAACGTGACGTCACAACCCGTCAATGTTTTAAGCGTTTCAGAAGACTTTCCTCTTGGGTGATGATTTTAAGGCTCCTGTACGTCTACCTCTCTTCGTCCATATATCGTGATTAAGATGATGTACTCAAATGTAGATATAATGGTATTTAAATTATTAAAGATGAATGACTATATCAGAGAAAATGAACCACATATAATATGCCTAACTGAAACAAAATTAACACCAAGGATATCAAACGACATCCTAAACTTAGAGGAATACAATACATGGAGAAGAGATAGGAACTTTAAAAAAAAGTAGGAGGAATTATAACATAAAGAAAAGTATAAAAGTCAGAGAAATAGAACTAGATATACCATTACAAGTAGAACTGATTTCAGCAGAGATCAATACATCTGAAGGGAAAGTAATTGTAGCAAATACATGCAACCCAGATCAAACACGTGGGAAAAAGGCTAATATGAGGATCTGGCAGAGAGTACAATTCAGAGTTTAAGAGCATTACTACATAGAATGGAAGAGAAATCGGAAAGAATTACACTAACTGGAGATTTTAATACAAATATAAATTGGAATACTGTTGATATAACAAGCCAAGAAAGCTGTCGGGACCAAAAGCTCCTGTATCTCGTGCAGGAGTTTTTCCTAATGGAACATGTAAGGGAAAGCACCAGAAAAAGACGAATCGATGTATCCTCAGTGCTAGATCTGTTATTTACTAGGCAAGAAAACGATACTGACAGTTTAATGTATCACCCTTCATTCGGCAAAAGTGACCATGTAGTACTGAACTGCAGCTTCAGGACTGCATCTGACAGTTAATAGCAACGAAAGTTACGAAAAGAGCCTAAATTTTAAAAAGGGAAATTATCATGACCTAAAGAAGTACTTTTTAGAAGTTGATTGGGAAAAGGTGCTTAGAGGACAAAATTTACATGCTATATATAAAAAAAAAAAATTGTGAACTTTATGAAATAAGACTCCAGAAGTACATCCCACAGCACAAAGAAACAGAAAAGAAAATAAAGAAATGGTGTAATAGAGAATGTAAAAAATCAAAAGAAAAAAGAGATTTGTTGTGGAATAGATACAGAAGACACAATAGTGAATGAGCATATAACAACTATAAACAGGCAAGAAACGATTTTACAAGAATAAGGAGGGAAGCCCCAAAACAGTTTGATTAGGACATCATAAATAAAAGTAGTGATCAACCGAAGCTATGCAACAGCTACATCAGAAGCAAAACCAAAGTAAAAGATAAAATATAAACCATTACTGATAAGGGGATCACCTATACACAAGAGAAGGATATTTGTGAAGCACTAAATAAGAATTTCCAATCAGTTTTTACAGAAAAAAATAATTTTGAGCGGGATGATATGGAACTTGCATGCCCACATATATTACCAGATATACAGATATCAGAAAAAGAAATACAGGAGGAGTTAAGTAAATTAGACAAAGGAAAAGCAATTGGTCCTGATGAAATTTCATGTTGGGTGCTACATGAAAGTGCAAAGGAGTTAAGTAAACCATTATCTATAATTTTGAAGATATCCTTGAGACAAGGTAAACTACCTGATATTTGGAAGAAAGCAAACATTGTTCCCTTATTCAGGAAAGGGAATAGACAAAATCCACTCAACTACCGACCAGTACCACTAACCAGTGTTGTAAGCAAGGTATTAGAAAAGCTGATACGAAATGTTTGGGTAAACCATCTAGAAAAACACAAAATGATAACAGAAAGACAGTTTGGTTTCAGAAAAGGAAAATCCTGTGTTACTAATCTGTTGAGCTACTACGATAGAGAACAGAAACACTACAGAAAACAGAAGGATGGGTGGACAGTATATATTTAGATTTCAAAAAAGCATTTGACAGAGTACCACACCAAAGACTTTTATGCAAACTGTACCATCAGGGAGGAATCCGAGGCAAATTGTATTGTTGGATGCAAGATTTTCTAAAAAAAAGAGAGAAATGAGAACAGTACTAAGGGGAAATTACTCATCATGGAGGGAAGTGACTAGCGGAGTTCCACAGGGCTCAGTGCTGGCACCAATCATGTTTTTAGTGTATATAAATGATATAGATAGCAGCATTGGAAATGAAAGCTATCTAAATATGTTTGCTGCTGATGCAAAAATACAGAGGAAAATTACTAATGCAGACTCTTGTTAAGAGCTACAAGAAGAATTAAACTTCATGAATGGAGCAATACATGGCAAATGGATTTCAGTGTGGACAAATGTCATGCAATCAAGTTTGATAAAAGTGGAAAAAGACCTGATTGGGATTATAAGTTAGGAAATAAAACCCTGCACACATCAGAAAGAGAAATGGACCTAGGTGTGTTTATTAATAACAGTCTATCTCCGGCTGACCACATCAGTGAGAAGGTACGGAACATGATACACTGCTTGCAAATATTAGAATAGCATTTACATACATAAAAAAATGAAGACATGCTAAGAAAGATAATAACATCATTCATCAGACCAACCCTGGAGTATGCGTTAGTAGTCTGGAGTCCTCATCTCAAAAGACAAATAGATACGATTGAAAAAGTTCAAAGGGCCGCTACAGGATGGGTACAAGGCTTAACGGATCTAAGCTACGAAGAACGACTAGAAAAACTGAATCTGCCTACACTACAGGAGACAAGGAAAAGAGGAGACATGATTATGCTATATAAATGCATATCAGGGAAAGAGAAAATAGACATAAATGAGTACATAACCTATGGGGATGCATCAGCAAGAGGACACTGCAAAAAACTGCATAAAAAGAGAGGCGATAAAGACATAAAAGGAAATTTAGTTTCCCAAATAGAGCAATTGATCAGTGGAATGCACTAAGAATGAAACAGTGTGTGCCAAAGCAATTCATTAATTTAAGGATATGTACGATAAATATGGTTTAAGACACGGGACAGTACGAGCTTGACTCATTCCTGTAAAGATACAATTAGGTAAGCACACACACACACACACACACACACACACACACACACACACACACACACACACACACACACACACACACACACACACACACACACACACAAAACTACTGTTGGTGGGGCAGACCTAAAAATCTAGACGAGAGAGCCAACGAGCATACGTCCGCAGTCTTCGTGACCAGCTATAAAAGTCTGCTAGTAATCATAAAGCATTAACGTTATACAACAAATATTGCTACTTTGAAGCGTAGTTTGTTAATCAGATTTCTTTTCCGGTTATTATAACGAATCTTCAAGACGTGTAGTTGTTTAGTATCTTCATCATAACCCTTACGTTATCAGTTTATGATTTCTTTCACCGCCCCTAATCAATCTCAGTCTTTTCACCCTCCCCCCCCCCTCGCCACCCAGTCCCCTCTTCTCATACTCGCTACAAGCTGCAACATCTGTTGGCACATCAAAACAACTTTCTGTCTGCTTCGATGACAACTCTTGTGGATTCATAGGTTGGTTCATTGAGGGAATGAACTTTTGTGTTCGATATTACGAGCATAGCGTTAATGGATGTTAGCCAGTCTGGTTGGCTGACTGGCTTTGAAATTTCCCGACTGTAAAGAAATGGGGCTAAGTAGATCTAAAGCTATACAGGTGAACCTAGTATCTCTTGGATGGCCCTAA
The DNA here is from genome assembly GCF_032717465.1 of Coenobita brevimanus. NCBI lineage: Eukaryota > Metazoa > Arthropoda > Malacostraca > Decapoda > Coenobitidae > Coenobita > Coenobita brevimanus. The sequence continues at coordinate 20,625,164 of NC_137020.1, read as the reverse complement.
ATGGAATGAATAGACTTGACTAGATTTGACTGAATGTGATGATCCAGAATCTATCTAGAGTAAATGCAGCAGAATGACCATCAAATGAAGTTAAAGACAGGGTTTGACTAGATATGCAGAGGTATTAGTGAACCTATTTATTGACCTGAATGAATCTAACTGGACCTGAGGTTCCCAGAGTATGAGTTGGTTAAGCCAGAAAGGAAGTGAAAGGCTTCGATGGAATCTAGATTCTCTGAATTGACTTAACTGTTCCTCAGTAAATCCAAATAAATATATCTAAGTTCGTTTATCTATCAAGGGGTGAACTGATTTTAAAGTGCTTATATAGACAAGAGCCAAAACTTTTTTATTTTCAGGAATAGCAAGAATCTTAGGGATAAAAAAAAAAATGAATAGAAATGAGTGTCAGTCACAAATGATCTGACTGTCATGAAAAGGCCAAAGAAATAACTGAGGAAAACAGCCACAGAGCTGGAGGAAAAGGAAACGGGAGGCATGTGGTAAGAGGACCCCCATGGAAAAAGAGAGATGTCAAAGTAAGGATAAAACAAGGGCAATCTACAAAGTTGATAGTGTTTTTAGATGTCGATACCCTTAGCAGAGACAAGTTGATTGAACTGAAATCAAGGCGAAGCATGTAGATACCAAAGGACTGCATGAGAATATGATACAGAGTGTTACACTTTGAGAACAACTTATTCGGTGAAAGTGGTAGAGGGATATTGTTATACGTCGTAGCCGATATGTTTGAGTTCAAGACAGTCCAACTAAAATGTAAGTTTGGTGAATACATGTGCACTGAAATTATTGGTACGGATGGCAAAATATTGTCCACTTCGGTTTACCGAAATCTTAGTAGCGATAACAACAATGAATTACTGCTGAAATTGCTGGAAGATACTTGTAGATTTAAAAATTACAGGCGACTTCAGTTTAACCAATATAAACTGGGAGAACAATGTGGTAATGGATGACTCAAATTACAAATGGGCCTTTGTAGAACAACTGAGACTGTTTTTTCACGCCTTTTGTAAACCATATATTGTTTAATATTTGTATGGATGGTGTTGTAAGGGAGGTGAATGCAAGAGTGTTAGGTGGAGGTCTGAGTCTGGTGAATGTTGATGGCGGAGAGTGGAATCTGAAGCAGCTGCTGTTTGCGGATGATACTGCACTGGTGGCTGATTCAGAGGAGAGACTGAGGCAGCTGGTAGAGGAGTTTGGAAGGGCGTGTGAACGGAGGAAATTGAATGTAAATGAGAATAAGAGTTAAGTGATGAAATGTACGAGGTTGGTACATGGTAGGAGGATGAATATAGTGTTATATCTTCGTCCCACACTGCCACAGGCTCCAACAGCAGTAGTTAGGAACTGGAAGGACGTTGCCCAGTGAGTTGTTCCTCCCATGGTCAGCCTTTAGGTGTACAGTACACAAGATCAGCTGAGGCAAAAATAAACACTGGCTTCTTAAAGTTCACTGTCTATTTTCCAAATAATTCCACTTAATGCTTTCCAACTTCACTGTTCTCACAAGCACTGGAACTATACACACTTTACTAACTACTATTACCCTTAATGCTTAACAACACTTCACAGTTATTACACTTAATGCTTGACACTTCACTGTTTTCTCAAGTACCAATGACATACACTCTTCAATAACCCGTCACTGTTTTGCCACTGTTTTCACTAGTACCAAAAAAAATATACAGTCTTCACTGACACTGCTCTACACTCAAACTGAACCAAAACCGACTGCACTTCACTCAAACTGACCTGACACCCGACTAAACACGTTCTAGTCTCTACCTCATCCTTATATAAGCTTGGATTATTTGAGAAATCACTACATTCTACAAGAACAACAGTTGCCAACTCGGAGATATCAAAACATCCCAGAGCTGTCTTACATTACATATCACTCTAAATCATTAACCGTCTATCTATCTATCTATATACCTAGGCTGCTTCCCCCAAGGAAAGGGAGGTAGCCGAGACAGGATGACACACTCCCCATTTACTCATCCATTCAAACACATTCATTCGCATCTTAGCCCCAAGGGGAGAACGGACAGATCCTCACCTCACCACACCGCACAAGAGTCAACTGTGCAATGCAATCAGTGACATCCGCAGTAGGGCCCGACAGCAGAGCTGGTTTACCCCTGCCACATCATAACAGACCCATCCCCTTACCCGCACCTGACCTGACTAGTCTATCTATCTATCTATCTATAGCCCGACGCCCTAATCCCGCAAAGGGTGGCCGCAGACAAAACGCCTCCAAGTCGCTCTGTCACCCACCATTTGACTACTCTCCCCCCAACTCACCCCCCCTCCCTCATATACCTCTCAACTCCATCCCTCCACCTCATCCTCGGTCTACCTCTCCCTCTCCCTCCCTCCACCTCACTTACATACACCCTCTTAGTCAGTCTTTCATTCTCCATTCTCTTCACATGTCCAAACCACCTCAGTGTATTTCTCCTAATCTTCTCAACCACATCAACATCCACCCCACAGCGTTCCTTCACTTCTTCATTCGTCAACCTGTCCCTCCACGTCACTCCACATGCTCCTCTCAAGTAACTCATTTCCACTGCTCTCACTCTTGACTTGTTCCCCTCTTGCAAGGTCCATGCCTCGCTTCCATACGTCAGGGTAGGGATCACAATACTATCATGCAGTGACTTCTTAACTTCCATACTCACCTCCCTATTTCTCATCACTGCTTTCAGTGTACCAACAACCTTCCTTCCCTCCTGTACCCTTTCACGTACTTCATCCCCCAAAGTTCCATCCTTACTCATCACACTACCCAAGTACTTGAATGCACTCACATTCTCCATATCCTCACCATCCAACCTCACTGCACACTCTGTGACTTCATTCCTCTCAAACACCATAACTTTACTTTTGTTTACATTAACTTTCAGATTCCTCCTCCTACACACTGTCCCAAATTCATTCACCAAACCTTGCATCTCCCATTCATCTTCACTCAACAGTACTGTATCATCAGCAAACAGCAACACCGGAAGCTTCCAAATCTCACCCTCATTCATTAGAGCCATCCCCACATCCACTGCCCTACCCTGCACCTCCTTTACAACCCCATCCATGTATATATTAAACAGCCATGGAGACATCACACAACCCTGTTTCAGTCCCACATTGAGATCAAAGAACTCACTCAGCTCACCATCCACTCGCACCGTAGCCCTAGCTCCCTCGTACATACTCTTCACAGCACTCAACAATTTCCCCTCCACTCCATATATTCTTAATACCTTCCACATACCATGCCTATCTATTCTGTCATAAGCTTTCTCCAAGTCCATGAAGGCAGCATACACTTTCCTTCCCTTCTCTAGATACTTCTCCACTAAACATCTTAGAACAAATATCTGATCTACACACCCTTTTCCCTTCCTAAATCCCCCTTGTTCATCTCCAACTAGCTCCTCTGTCATATGCCTAACCCTATCAATGAGTATTCTACCATATATTTTACCAGTCACACTAAGTAGGCAAATACCCCTATGGTTACCACATACTTCTCTCTCTCCTTTTCCTTTGTATAAAGGAACAATTATACCTGATTTCCAGTCCTCTGGAACCCTTCCCTCTTCCCAAGCCAATCTACACAACTTCCATATCCACTCCACAACATGTTCTAGTCTCTACCTCATCCTTATATAAGCTTGGATTATTTGAGAAATCACTACATTCTACAAGAACAACAGTTGCCAACTCGGAGATATCAAAACATCCCAGAGCTGTCTTACATTACATAACACTCTAAATCATTAACCGTCTATCTATCTATCTATATACCTAGGCTGCTTCCCCCAAGGAAAGGGAGGTAGCCGAGACAGGACGACACACTCCCCATTTACTCATCCATTCAAACACATTCATTCGCATCTTAGCCCCAAGGGGAGAACGGACAGATCCTCACCTCACCACACCGCACAAGAGTCAACTGTGCAATGCAATCAGTGACATCCGCAGCAGGGCCCGACAGCAGAGCTGGTTTACCCCTGCCACATCATAACAGACCCATCCCCTTACCCGCACCTGACCTGACTAGTCTATCTATCTATCTATCTATAGCCCGACGCCCTAATCCCGCAAAGGGTGGCCGCAGACAAAACGCCTCCAAGTCGCTCTGTCACCCACCATTTGACTACCCTCCCCCCAACTCACCCCCCCTCCCTCATATACCTCTCAACTCCATCCCTCCACCTCATCCTCGGTCTACCTCTCCCTCTCCCTCCCTCCACCTCACTTACATACACCTTCTTAGTCAGTCTTTCATTCTCCATTCTCTTCACATGTCCAAACCACCTCAGTGTATTTCTCCTAATCTTCTCAACCACATCAACATCCACCCCACAGCGTTCCTTCATTTCTTCATTCGTCAACCTGTCCCTCCACGTCACTCCACATGCTCCTCTCAAGTAACTCATTTCCACTGCTCTCACTCTTGACTTGTTCCCCTCTTGCAAGGTCCATGCCTCGCTTCCATACGTCAGGGTAGGGATCACAATACTATCATGCAGTGACTTCTTAACTTCCATACTCACCTCCCTATTTCTCATCACTGTTTTCAGTGTGCCAACGACCTTCCTTCCCTCCTGTACCCTTTCACGTACTTCATCCTCCAAAGTTCCATCCTTACTCATCACACTACCCAAGTACTTGAATGCACTCACATTCTCCATATCCTCACCATCCAACCTCACTGCACACTCTGTGACTTCATTCCTCTCAAACACCATAACTTTACTTTTGTTTACATTAACTTTCAGATTCCTCCTCCTACACACTGTCCCAAATTCATTCACCAAACCTTGCATCTCCCATTCATCTTCACTCAACAGTACTGTATCATCAGCAAACAGCAACACCGGAAGCTTCCAAATCTCACCCTCATTCATTAGAGCCATCCCCACATCCACTGCCCTACCCTGCACCTCCTTTACAACCCCATCCATGTATATATTAAACAGCCATGGAGACATCACACAACCCTGTTTCAGTCCCACATTGAGATCAAAGAACTCACTCAGCTCACCATCCACTCGCACCGTAGCCCTAGCTCCCTCGTACATACTCTTCACAGCACTCAACAATATCCCCTCCACTCCATATATTCTTAATACCTTCCACATACCTTGCCTATCTATTCTGTCATAAGCTTTCTCCAAGTCCATGAAGGCAGCATACACTTTCCTTCCCTTCTCTAGATACTTCTCCACTAAACATCTTAGAACAAATATCTGATCTACACACCCTTTTCCCTTCCTAAATCCCCCTTGTTCATCTCCAACTAGCTCCTCTGTCATATGCCTAACCCTATCAATGAGTATTCTACCATATATTTTACCAGTCACACTAAGTAGGCAAATACCCCTATGGTTACCACATACTTCTCTCTCTCCTTTTCCTTTGTATAAAGGAACAATTATACCTGATTTCCAGTCCTCTGGAACCCTTCCCTCTTCCCAAGCCAATCTACACAACTTCCATATCCACTCCACAACAATCTCACCCCCATACCTAAGCATTTCACCACACACTCCATCAATTCCTGGGGCCTTTCCCAACTTAATATTCTTCATCGGTTCCACTACTCTCCTCATCCACTTTCTTTTTACTCTCCTTCACCAGTCATCTCTCCTTCACCAATGATCAGATCTTTATAGTTAGGCATTTGATGCAGGAAGTTAATGAAATGAGAGTACCGTTAAGTCTTTGTTTTGTTGATTTTGAAAAGGCTTTTGATAGTGTTTCGAGAGAGTCTATGGGGAAGATCATGAGACATTATGGAATACCAGAGGAGTTTGTGAGGGTCATTATGAACATGCATGAGGACACATTTTGTAAAGTGATGGTTGATGGTTGTCTGAGTGATTCGTTTGAAGTCAAGTCCGGAGTAATTCAAGGTGGTGTTCTATCGCCTTTACTATTTATATTGGTCATTGATTACATTATGAAACGTGTTGGAACAGAAACCGGTGCAGGTATACTTTGGGGAGAGAACAGGAAACTTTTGGATTTAGATTATGCAGATGATATAGTTTTGATTTGTGATGGGCCAGAAGAGATGCAGAGAGTGTTGGACTGTTTGGTGAGTGAAGGTCGCAAGGTGGGTTTGGTTATTAATTGTGGAAAAACTGAAATAATCAATATGAATATGGAAAATGCGCAGGAATGTGTAATTGGAGGTATGGTTGTAAAGCAAGTTGATAGGTTTAAATATTTAGGTACTTATTTAGCCAAGGATGGTTCTTTGAACTTTGAATTCGAGGAAAGGTTAAAGAAGGCTAATCAGGCAATGGGAATGCTTAAAAATATTTGGAATAATAACAATTTTTCTGTTCATACAAAAATCAAACTTTATAAGGTAATGGTTAGGAGTATCTTAATTTATGGACACGAGTCTTGGTACAGCACAGTGACTATGGAAAATAAATTCTTGGTGTTTGAAAATAAAGCACTTAGAAGAATATTAGGAGTTAAGTGGTGGGAAAGGATACCAAATAGTAGAATTAGAGAAATAACGGGAGTGCAGCCGATCGATGAATATGTTAGATTCTCACGATGGAAGTGGCTAGGACATGTGTATAGGAGACAGGGAATAGTACGAGGTACACCAGGGTGGGTGGCACCTGGTAGGAGAGGTAGAGGAAGGCCAAAAGAGACGTGGGTGAGGACAATGAGACGGGAAGCTGGAGATGAGTGTTGGGGAGATCTTGAGGAGTTAGCACAAGATAGGATGTGGTGGTGTGAGTTCATCGAGGCCCTATGCATCCCCGAGGGTGCCACAGGAAATGATTGATTGATCACCAGTCTCTTAACCTCCCTTCTGGGGGGGGGCGCGGTAGCACAGTGGTAGCGCGCCGGACTCGTAATCGGGGGATTGCGAGTTCGAGCCTCGCCCGGGCTGCCGTGCCGGGAGTGGTAGCTCGCTCCTGTAACCCTAGCGGGGCTATATAGTCCAATACAGGGCTTAGCTCGGGGGAACTCCATTTCTCCCATTTAACCTCCCTTCTCCTGCTCACATATACCTCTCTCTTCTCTCTCTCATCTTCTCCCCTACCTCTACTTGCTAACCATTCACTATATGCCTTCTTCTCTTGTTCCACAGCTCGTTTCACCTCATCATTCCACCATGCTGTCCCTTACACACCCTTGCATCTCCTCACTCCACAAACCACCTCACACGATGCGCCTATCTCTTCCGTGAATATCTTACATACGTCTTCCACCCCTCCCATCTGCTCTAGCTCATACCTTCCCAGTCTTTCTTCCACTATGCTCTTACTCTGTCATTTTCTCACTATCTTGCAATTTCTCCACTCTTCTCACAGAAGTTGCTTCCTCCTGTCTTCCCCTTCGTCTCCTCAACCACTTTCTTTGCAGCTCTACCTTGGCCATCACTAAGTGATGGTCCGAGACTCCATTCCCCCACCCTCTCCACACTCTTGCATCCAACACTTGACTAGTCGATCAGACTAAATGTGGGAGAATATCCCCTCAGGGCTGCGTCATCACTTATTCATTCACAATTTCTCTCTATTTATTTTTGTCACGCACAGCCACTCTTCCTTGCTCAACAGACATCCCTCTCGCATCCAGTGCTCTCTTCACGATGTCCATCCATCCTATTCGTGGTCCTCCTCTCAGCCTTACACCTCTCACATCAGATCTAGTTATCTTTTTCACCAATCGCTCATTATCCATTCTCTTCATATGCCCAAACCATCGCAACACCCTCTGCTCAACTCTACCAGCCATCTCCCGAACAACTCCAGTTCTCCTTCGCGCTTCATCATTTCGCTCTCAATCCATACGCGTCACTCCACACATACTCCTCAGACATCTCATCTCCATTACATTCAAACTTTTCCTCTCTGCTACACCCATAGTCCATGTTTCAGCCCCATATAACTCAGTCGGTACCACAACACCCTCTTTACATCCATTCTAAGCGAACGACATCTAAACACTTTTTTCAATCCTCCCAGCACCTTTCCTACTTCATTTATTCTAAACTTCACTTCTGCATCTATTCTTCCATCCACAGCAACATGTGACCCTAGATATTTAAAACACTCTACCTCCTCAAGCAACTCGCCATTCAAAGCTATATTCATCCCCCTACCATCTACCAACCTCGTACACTTCATCACTTTACTCTTATTCTCATTTACTTTCAATTTCCTCCTTTCACACACCCTTCCAAACTCCTCTACCAACTGTCTCAATCTCTCCTCTGGATCAGCCACCAGTGCAGTATCATCTGCAAACAGCAGCTGCTTCAGATTCCACTCTCCACCATCAACATTCACCAGACTCAGACCTCTACCTAAAACTCTTGCATTCACCTCCCTTACAACACCATCCATGTAAATATTAAACAACCAAGGCGACATCACACATCCCTGTCGCAGCCCCGATCTCACAGGAAACCAGTCACTTACAGCATTTCCCACTCTTACACACGCTCTACTATTTACATAAAAACTTTTCACCCCTTTTAGTAACCTACCATCAAGTCCATACAATCTTAAAACAGTCCACAAAGCCTCCCTATCAATTCTATCATACGCTTTCTCTAAATCCATGAATGCCCAAAACACATCCTTGCCTTTCGCTAAATACTTTTCACACACTTGTCTCACAGCAAACACCTGATCCCTCAGGACAAGTTCCTGACCATCCCACTTTGCTGAACTTTTTCAGTGTCTCATTTACACAGAGAGTAGGCCAGCACGCTCTCCAGTACAAATTTCTCTATCTTCACCAAACTACATGCACAGTACACACTACACTTCCTATTCAAAATTCACCAAAAATGGGGTCGATTCATCAAGCCTCGGAGTCCCCGGGGGGGGGACCATAAATGCCCCCGCCATCTGCCCCTCTCCCGGTGACGACTCGAGGTGCCTGGAACCACTGTCTGACTCTCTTCTTTTTCATTTCTGCAACATTCGCGGCCTTTCATCTAACTTTCGCTCTGTTGAGCACCACCTCTCCTCCTCTAAACCTCACCTTCTTTTTCTAACGGAGACTCAGCTGTCTGAGGCAACTGACAGCAAACCCTTTTCTGTATCCTCCTACTTTCTCTATACTCATTTCAAAGCCAAAGGTGGCTGTTGTGTATACATACGCAACGACTTATCTTGCTCTCGTGTTCCTGAACTTGATTCTTCTGAATTCTCCACACTCTGGCTTCGGCTTTCCTGTCATTCTCTGACTAAATATACCTGTGCTGTTTACTTATCCCCTAATTCTACTGACTATCAAAAATTCTTCGACTATCTTACTTCTACGATGGAACACATTCTGTCCATTTCTCCTTTCTCTGAAATCTCCATTCTTGGAGATTTCAATGTTCACCACCATCTTTGGCTCTCCTCTCCTTTCACGGATCCACCTGGTGAACAAGCCTACATCTTTTCTATCCTTAATGACCTGGAGCAGCTTATACAGCACCCTACCCGTATCCCTGACCCCCTTGGAGAGAGCTCCAACATACTTGACCTCTTCCTCACAACTAATCCTTCTGCTTACTCTGTTAATCTTTTCTCTCCGTTGGGCTCCTCCGATCACAACCTTATTACCTTAACCTGTCCTATCACTCCGGTACGGCCTGTGGACCCTCCAGGGAAACATTGTCTGTGGCATTTTGGAGCCGCAGACTGGGAGGCCCTCAGGCAGTACTTCTTTGATTTTCCCTGGAATGATTATTGCTTCCATGGCCGTGAGCCATCTGAGTGTGCCTTGCGCATTACGGAGGTTATTCTCTCGGGCATGGAAGCATACATTCCTTTCTCATATCCTTTGACTAACGCAAGAAAGCCTTGGTTTAATCACGCTTGTTCTAATGCTGTCCACAACAAGGAGAAGGCCTACAAAAGGTACCGGAGCCAACCCACCCCTGAATCACATCATCTTTACGTTTCTGCCCGGAATCGTGCTAAGTCTGTTCTTCGCTCTACTAAAAATAATTTCATCCATACTAAATGCTCTCAACTCTCCAACTCGAATTCTTCCCACTCCTTCTGGCACCTTGCCAAAAATCTTTCTAACAACTTTACCTCATCATCCTTCCCTCCTCTTTTCTACTCTGATGGTTCTGTAGCTATTTCTTCTACTGATAAAGCAGATCTCTTCACACAGACTTTCTCCCCCAATTCCACCTTAGACGATTCCGGTGCTGTTCCTCCATCACTTCCCCCCTCTGACTTCCTCATGGCTGACATTAAAATGTCTTCAGTTGATGTATTTTCTGCCATCACTGGCCTCAGTACTAACAAGGCATATGGGCCTGATGGAGTCCCTCCTGTTGTTCTCAAGAACTGTGCTTCTGTGCTTACACCCTGCCTAGGCAAACTCTTTCGCCTTTGTCTGTCAACTTGTACCTTTCCTTCTTGCTGGAAGTTTGCTCTCATTCAGCCAGTCCCAAAGAAGGGTGACTACTCCCAACCCTCCAACTATCGTCCCATTGCTTTAACGTCCTGTATTTCAAAAGTTTTCGAGTCAATTCTTAATAGAAAAATTTTAAGGCATCTTTCCTATCACAACCTTCTTTCCGATATTCAGTATGGGTTCCGTCAGGGACGCTCCACTGGCGATCTTCTCACCTACCTTTCAGGCTCTTGGTCATCCTCCTTTCGGGACTTTGGCGAAAGCTTTGCCATTGCACTTGACATCTCAAAGGCTTTCGATCGAGTCTGGCATAAATCTTTAATTTCCAAACTGCCCTCTTACGGTTTCTATCCTTCTATCTGTGCCTTCATCGCTAGCTTCCTTTCTGGTCGTTCTATAGCCGCTGTTGTAGACGGCCATCGTTCTTCTCCTAGATCTATCAACAGTGGTGTTCCTCAGGGCTCTGTCCTATCACCAACTCTCTTCCTTTTATTCATCAATGATCTTCTAAGCTGTACATCTAACCCTATCCACTCATACGCTGATGACTCCACCCTTCACCTTTCCATTCGGTTCCCGCAACGCCCATCTCAACAGTTACTTCAAGAAACAAGGGATGAGGCTATGGCACACCTAATGTCTGACTTGGCTCATATCTCTGACTGGGGTAAAAATAGTATGGTTGTTTTTAATGCATCTAAGACTCAGTTCTTACACCTATCAACCCGACAAAATCTTCCACAGGTATACCCACTAATGTTTAATAATATTCAGCTTGAACATGCTTGGGGTTTCATTTACTCGGAACTTATCTTGGAAAGATCATATTATATCTCTTGTAAAATCTGCTTCCAAGAGATTGGGTGTGCTAAGCCGACTCCGCTCTTTCTTTACCCCTGCACAAATGTTGACTCTATACAGGGGTTTTATCCGCCCCTGTGTGGAGTACAACTCTCATGTGTGGGGAGGCTCCCCACATACAGCTCTTCTCAATAGGGTGGAGTCAAAGGCTTTTCGTCTCATTAACTCTCCTCCTCTTACTGACTCCCTTCAACCTCTGTCTCTTCGCCGCACTGTTGCATCTTTATCTCTTTTCTATCGCTACTTTAATGGTCACTGCTCCTCTGAACTGTCTGCTTGAGTTCCTCCACCTCTATGACGGGCGCGTAGCACCCATCTGGCAGCAAACTCTCATCCCTTTTCTGTCCAACTCTCTAATGCAAGAGTTAACCGTTACTCCCAGTCTTTCATTTATGCAACAGGTCAGCTCTGGAACTGTCTTCCTCTGTCTGTATTTCCTGCTGCCTATGATCTCCAGTCTTTCAAACGCAGTGTGTCCAGGCATCTCAAAATGATCGGATCTTGAACTTGGCTCTCTATTGTATTTTGTTTTTCTCTTGGAGGGAACTGTTACTGCGGGCTCATGGCCTTTGGTTCCTTCTTCCTCACATTGAAAAAAAAAAAATCCCCTCCCTCTCCTAAAGCCACACTGCTCTTCACCAAGCACTCCCTCTGTACCCTCTCTAACTCTCATAATTAACACTCCACCATAAACCTTACCTACAACAGTCAACAGAGTTATACCCCTAAAGTTAGTACATTCATACTTATCACCCTTGCCTTTATACAACGGGACCACACAAGCACTTGCCCAGTCAATTGGCACCATACCTTTCACAAAGCACACATTCAACAATCTTACTAACCAGTCAATAATGGTCACTCCACCACCTTTCAGGCATTCCACAGCACACCCATCCATACCTGCAGCTCTCCCTGTTTTCATCTCCTTTACTGCCTTCTCCACTTCCTCCTTCGTGATCAAAGAATCATTCAACTCTCCCAATACATTTATTCCTTGCACCCTTCCATCTGCCACAATCTCAGCCACCCTTTCCTCCTCTACATTTAACAATCTTTCAAATACTCTGCCCATCTCTTCCTTACTGCATCCATCTCAATTAACATCCTTCCATCCTCTGCTTTTACTCATTCTTCCTTTCCAGACTCTCCCTTTCGCACCCTTTTCACCTCCTTCAAAAACATTTTCTTATTATGTTGAAAATTCTCTGTCAGCCACCTACCCCACCTCTCATCTGCTGCCACTTTAGCATCACGCACAGCCCTTCTCGCCCTATTCCTCTTTTCCTTATACCTTTCATATGACATCTCATCCTTCCTCTGCAGCCACACTTCATATGCACGTCTCTTCTTAGCCACAGCCATACTTACTTCCTCCACCACCATTCACTTCCTTTTTTTACACCACCACCCACACGTCTCACACCACACACCTCTTCTGCATGCCCCACCACAGCACTCTTAAACAACTGCCATTCCTCCTCCACACTGCCATTTTCCTGATCTTTCAGTGCGTTCCACTCATCTTTCAATTTCTCCTGATACTCTATCTTTTTCTCTCTTTTATCCAACTCACTCACTTTCAAAACCTCCCTGCCACACCTAACCCTCCTAGCTCTCACCCATCTCTTAACTACTCTTAACTTTCCCTCCACCAGGTAGTGGTCAGACATACCTCCACCCTCCCCTCTCAGAACTCTCACATCCAACAATCTTTCTATTACATTCCTAGACACAACCACATAGTCCATCAAAGCTCTATCAACAACCCTTCCACCCTCCTGTCTCACCCATGTATACTTATAAATATCTTTCTTCCCAAACAGCGTATTTCCAATCACCATCTCTCGCTCAACACACATCGCTATCATTCGTTCCCCATTTTCATTTCTTCCGGGCACACCATGCATTCCAACTACACCTTCAACTGCTACATTTCCCACTCTAGCATTCAGATCTCCCATCAATACCACATTCACATTCACTTGAAAACTCTGCAGACACTCATCAACATCATTCCAGAAAGACTCCCTCTCTTCTTCATCCCTTTCACTACCAGGCCCATATGCACTCACAAACACCCACAACTCATGTTCAAATTTCGCTTTCACCCACATCAGTCTCGATGACACCTCCTTCCATTCAATCACACACTGCTGTACTTCCGGACTCACTAACAAGGCCACACCTTCTCTTGCCCTACCTCTATCAACACCTGACAATCTTCCATTCACACTTCCAAACATAGACTCACCCTTCCCTTTCATTTTCGTTTCACTCAAAGCTAACACATCCAACTTTCTTCTCACAAACATTCTTCCAATCTCCTCCTTTTTAGCCTCAATTGTACTACATCCACGCACATTCATAGACCCAATCTTCAGGGTACGGAGATTACTCCATCCCCCATCCCTTTCTCTGGCCTGTCTCTTTTTAGGAACTAAAAAACAGAGGAGGGGGTCCCTAGTCCCCTCACCCCGCCCCTTTTAGTCGCCTTTTACGACACGCAGGGAATATGGTGGCAGTATTCTTCCTAACACAACCTGGCCGCAGAGTAGTAGTACCACCCCATAGTGCGGCCAGATTGTGTCCCCCCCACCACAGGGGAGTACACAATCTGGCCGCACTATTAACCGTAGGAACTTAAATTACGTAATTCAACAAGCAATCACTGAATTAAAACATTATAAAGAAAAAGAGCAGAAAAATTAATCCATAACTTACGAAATAACTACGCTCACCAACTGCATACAAACTAGCAAATCTGACTCGTACCGAAACACTATAAACATCGGGAAACGTCGAGAGACATCACGGCACCTAACTGGCAAATCGCGCTTCTTAACACTATCCCCTCCCTAGTTCTTCGTCGTCCTGACAAAACTACACAGTATATCCTACACAAGCATAAACCTTAATCCTAATGGAACATCTAATTATACACAAAATAATCCTTCAACTTATTAGGTCGTCTTCTACACTGCTTCTGATGATATCCTTGCTCCTCCACACAGTCCACTTCTCCACGAAGGTCTTGGTCTTCTTGATTCGCTTATTCTCTCGGGGAACTGTCACCATCCTCTTGCACTTCAGCTCCTTGGTCCTCCTCACCATCCTTGGCTACGAGAGAGCACGATTCCTAGGAGACATCCCAGCTGAACTGTCCTGGCCCATGGTACTGCCACAGACGATTCACGTGTACCACCTTTGGGCGACACTTCCTGCCTCCCTGAAACCGATATGTTATGTCTGATAGGTGGTCCAAGATAGTGTAAGGCCTGTTCCATGGGCTCTGCAGCTTTGGTGACTGTCTCTTCTTATGCTGAGGATTGTATAACCAAACTTAGTCACCATCCCTGAAGCTCACTTCACTCTTGGCATCATACTTGCACTTCATCACTTCTGAAAACATGAGGGCTCCTTGCACCTGATGATGTACCTCAGCAAGCCTTTCCTGAAGGTGCTTTGCATAGCCAGTGGTGTCTGTAGGCAGCTCTTCACCAGGTGGTCTTCCCATCAACAATTCAATGGGTAAACGTAACTCGTGGACCAACATCAGTTTTGCAAGGGTGTAGCCAGTAGACTTATGGGATGCGGACCGATATGCCATTAGCAATGCAGGTAACTTCTGGTCCCATTTTGCTTGTCCATCAACTCAGTACTTGGCCAGTTCTTGTCCCAGGGCCTATTTGAATTTCTCCACCATCCCTGCTGACTGTGGCCTTAGGGGAGGTCGTGCTGGTCTTCTTGATCTCCAATAACTTGCAGCATTCACAGAACACACCAGACTCGAAGTTTCAACCCTGTTCTGAATGTAGCTCTTGTGGCATCCCAAAAAGACAGAAAAACTGGTCAACAAACATGAGCAACAGTCACAGCCTCTTGATCAGGGATAGCATAGGCTTCTGGCCACTTTGTGAAGTAGTCCATGGCGACACATATGTACCGGTTTCCTCTCTCAGTGAGTGGCAAAGGTCCAGCAATGTCCACCATGACTCCTTCAATCAGTGCACCCACTTGGTACAGCTGGAGAGGGGTACAACCCTGTTTCTTGGGTCCCTTCTTGGCACAGCACACATCACAGGCCTGACACCACTCTTCAGCATCTTGATGCATAACAATCCAGTAGAACCTCTGTCCCAGCTGGCTTAGAGTTTTCTTCACTCCCAGGTGCCCACTAGTGATCTGGTTATGGGACTCATCCAAGATCTTGAACTTCATCTTCTTCGGAATTACCAGTTGCCAATACTATCTGAGGCCATCAGGTGTCTCTCACTGATGGTCCAGTAGTCCGTTGTTCAAACGAAGAGGGTCCCACTGACTCCAGTAACTCTTGGTCACAGGGCTTAACCTGGAAACTTCTTCCCATGATGGTCGCATTGTACTCCACTGCAGCCACTCTAGCACGGGTCGTAAATCTGCATCCTCCATCTGCATCCTCTTCAGGCCTTCATCTGACTCTGGCCCATCATTGCACAACGACTACACTTCTTACCATGATCTCTTTTTTTACTACATTGCCGGCACTCCAGATCACAAGGCTGACGACTCAGGCTGTCAGCATTGTCATGTACCCGCCCAGGACGGTGTTGCACCTCATAATTGTGCTGGTCTAGCTTCCCGAGCCAGTGTGCCAGTTGTCCTTCCGGATTCTTTAGCATTTTCAGCCACTTAAGTGCCACATGGTCCGTCCTGATGAAGTTTGACCCATACAGGTAGGGATGGAAGAAATCAAGGCTCTTCATCACTGCCAAGAGCTCCTTCTGGGTCACACAGTAGCTCTGCTCCGGTGGGCTGAGCTTCTTGCTGTAATATGGAACCACATACTCCTTGTCATCCTTCTTCTGTGACAGGACTCCACCAATACCATGGTCACTAGCGTCACAGTCCAAGATAAATGGCTGATTCTCGTCTGGGTACGGCAATACTGGAGAGCTTGCCAATGCATGCCTGAGTTCGTCGAAGGCTTTCTGAGTCTCTGCTGTCCATGCAAACTTCTGCCTTTTCCCCAACAGCTTGTGAAGAAGTGCAGCTATCGTTGCAAATTCTTTGATAAAACGCCAGTAGTAGGTGCACAAGCCCACCGTAACTGTCTCACACAAGTTGGAACTGGCCACTTTTCCACAGCTGCCACCTTCTCTGGGTCAGTACAGATGCCGTTCTCGCCTACTCTGTGTCCCAGGTACTTTTCTTCCTTCTGAAACAAGTAGCATTTCTTGGGGTTCAGCTTGTGGTGCACCGCACGGATCCTGTCAACACCTCTGACAGCCTCTCCGGATTCTGGTCGAAAGTCAGTCCAAACACAATTACATCGTCCAGATAGATGAGAACCATCTGCCAGTGCAGGCCTTTAAGTATGTGATCCATGAGGCATTCAAAAGTAGCTGGGGCATTGCATAGGCCAAATGGCATCACTTTAAACTGCTGTCTTCTCTTTGTCCTTCTATGTAACCTGGACCTGGTGGTATCCTGCCTTCATGTCTAGGGTGGGGAACCAGTTAGCACCTGACAGAGCCAGCGTGTCATCAATTCTTGGCAAGGGGTATGCATCCTTGACTGTCACTTCATTCAGGGTTCGATAATCTATACAGCACCTTACTGAGCCATCCTTTTTCCTTACCAGAACCACTGCTGATGCCCAAGGACTACTGGACTTTTCTATTACTCCTTGACTTTGAAGATTCTCCATCACCTTCTTCATTTCTTGCCACTGGGCTGGCTCCATTCTCCACACTGGTTGTTTAATCGGGCAGTGATCCCCGGTGTTTATACTATGCTCCACCGGATCAGTGCACCCCAGGTCTAGGTCTCTCATGAAAAAGACATCAGCATATTCCGTCAGCAGCTGCTACAACTTCAGCACTTGTGAACCATCCAGGCATTGGCAACTCCTTGAGAAAAGGTCTTGTAGGTGGTCTGGCATGTACTCATCTTCCTTGACTATGGTCCTTTTACAAGCCTTCCTCCAATGTCACTCAGGTTCCACCACCTGGCACAGTCCCACAATTTCTCACTCGTTCATCATCTGTGGCTCACGGGAGAAATTGGCCACCACAACCGGCACCTCACCTGCGCCTGTTTCCACCAGTGTTCTCCCCACCATCACTCTGGCCTTCGTCTTGCACCGTACATCAGGCTCCACTACCCATATACAGCTGTCAGTAGAGCCACTCACACTGGAGCAGCAGTTCTGATTTTGGGGGTATCTCCATAGTGCAGAGCACCCTCACCTCGCCACCAGAACTGGTATGTTTCACTGCTGTGACGGGAACCGACCTTCCCCGAACCTTCAGCCTCATGGAGCAGAAGTCCAGCTCACATCCCTTGGACATAAGGTAGTCCAGACTCAGAAGGCAAGGATTCTCCATGTCGGCCACGTAGACTGGTAGAGTAGCCTCTTGCCCTGCCACTTCCATTCGGACATC
Organism: Coenobita brevimanus; assembly: GCF_032717465.1. NCBI lineage: Eukaryota > Metazoa > Arthropoda > Malacostraca > Decapoda > Coenobitidae > Coenobita > Coenobita brevimanus. The sequence goes on along the minus strand of NC_137020.1, from coordinate 20,607,432 downwards.
CAGGGGTCCCCTCAGTTCCCCACGGTGCCCAGCTATGCCACACAGTTGTTTTGATGACTGAGGCAGATACCGATGATGTAGTACATCAGGCCTCACGAATGTCTGCTATGAGGCCGAATCAGTCACCATGGAACACTTCTTTCCATCCATCTTTCCGTCTGTTCACACACTGTCGATTGCTGTCCTCTTGCATTTTCTCAATGGTGGGGTTACTTGGGAAAAACTGGTTGGTGGTTGCCCCTTCACACCAGCCTCCAATAGTTTCCAGCTTCTTTCTGGTCTTCTGCAACCTTCTTCTTATCATCCTTTTTCTTCTTCAGACACTCAGAACTGAAGTTTCCCACCTCACTACCTGTCCAACATGCTTTTGTTACAGCTGAAGATTTCCTTGCATTGGTCTGTTCTTGCTCCTTCTTCCATTTGTGACAATCCTCATTCTTGTGCCCCAACTTCCCGCAGAACCAGCAGCCTCATCCGGTCTTCTGTTCTCTCTTCCACTTGTAGCAGTCCTCTTTTCTGTGTTCTGGCTTTTCACAGTACCAGTAACTTCCCTCAAATTTTTCCTTTTCACATACCTGCCCCTTTCTTGCCTTGAATCCTGCACTACGACCTGTCTGAAAGGTGGATGTACTGGACCTGACGTAGGACTCAAATTCTAGAGCCTTGGCTAGTGCTTCTTGCATGCTTCTTGGTTGTGCCTGCTTCACTTGCACTTTCAACTCTGCACTATCAAGAGCATCGATGAACTGGTCCCTCAGAAGAATAGCTAACAGGTTAGGTGCTGCTCCAGGGTACGCCTTATATGCCATACTCTCCAGGTCATGAGGAAGCTGCTGTAGGGATTCTCCTCGAGCCTGTACACGGATCTGAAATCTTGCTCCGTAAACCTCAATGTTACATGGTTCCATATCTGCGCTCCAGCACTTCTACTAGGGACTGATAACTGTTCCTCTCCATCACTGACAGCTGGCCCAGAATTTCCACTGTGGCACCCTTAAAGCTAGTAGCAAGCTGCACTGCCCTCTGCCTATCATCCCAACCATTCTGATCCGCAAGTAGCACAAACTGTGCACGGTAAACTTTCCAAGATACTCTACCATCAATTTCCTGAGGTTTCTTTTTAACTGGACCCCCCATTATAGCTATGCACTTCACTGGTTTGAGGCCTAAAAACTGGGGCATCATAATTAAGGCCAGGACTTAAATCTCCTACGTTCTGATTATTCAACCATGTAATGCTACCTTTAGATGCTTGGGATCCGTCAAGATTCACCATTCGCTGTCGAATCCTATCATATACTCCCTGTACACTAACCTGGGGCTCAGCAACGCAATATTTCTCTACAGCCTCCATTTTCTCACTTATTATCTTCACATGGTCGACAACATGCTTCAACTGGTTATCTACATGCTGTCTGCACTCCGTCACTATTTCCTCACTAATTGTCTTCAACTGGTCGTCCACATGCTGTCTGCATTCTGTCACTCTTCCCTCGCTAATCTTCAGCTGCTTGTCTACATGCTTCACTTGGTAATCTAGATGCTGCCTGAACTCCATCACGTTATTGCTTACCTCACACTTCTGCTGCTGTAGCTCAGCATATACTTCCTCTTTCAACTGCTGCTGTTCTTCCTTTATTTCCCTCATGAAAGCATCCAGCTGCCCCTGCATCCTCATTTATAATTCCCTCTGTTGCTCCTGTAATGCCTCCTGAAGCTTTTCATATCATTCTTTCTGTTCTTCATTCTGTTCCTGCAGTTGTACACTTTGTGTGTCTAAATGTTCTTTAAGCTCTTTCTTTTGTGCCTATAATTGTCCTTTGAGTTCGTTTCTGAGCTCTTTCTGTTCTTCACTTAGTGTCTGTAATTGTTCTTGGAGTTGTTTCTTCCCTTCATTCTGTGCCTGTATTAGCTTCACGATTGTCGCCAGGGAAATTTCCTCCTCCTGCCCAGCTTGAGACCTTGTCTTCACACCTTCTGCTTCCATGTCAGGTTACATTGCAGCACTGAAATTATCCCACACTCCTGACACCAGTGTTACGTCCTCGTCCCACACTGCCACAGGCTCCAACAGCAGTAGTTCAGTACAGGAAGGACATTGCCCAGTGAGTTGTTCCTTTCATGGTCGGCCTTTAGGTGTACAGTACAAGATCAGCTGAGGCAAAAATCAACACTGGCTCCTTGAAGTTCACTGTCTTTATTTTCCAAATAATTCCACTTAATGCCTTCCAACTTCACTGTTCTCACAAGCACTGGAGCTATACACACTTTACTAACTGCTATTACATTTAATGCTTAACAACACTTCACAGTTATTAAACTTAATGCTTGACACTTCACTGTTTTCTCAAGTACCAATGATATACAAACTTCAGTAACCCGTCACTGTTTGCCAATGTTTTCACAAGTACCCAAAAAATATACAATCTTCACTGATACTGCACTACACTCAGACTGAACCAGAACCGACTGCACTTCACTCAAACTGACCTGACACCCGACTAAACTCATTCTAGTCTCTACTTCATCCTTACATAAGCTTGCATTATTCGAGAAATGTCTACATTCTACAAGAACAACAGTTGCCAACTCGGAGATACCAAAACATGCCAGAGCTGTCTTACATTACATAACACTCTAAATCATTAACCATTGGAACTTAAATTACATAATTCAAGAAGCAATCACTTAATTCCATAGGAACTTAAATTACATAATTCAACAAGCAATCACTTAAATAAAACTTTATAAAGAAAAGAGCAGAAAAATTAATGCCTACCTTACTTTGTTTTGTTTGTTTTATCGTGGCTTAATGGCCATCGCCTCCAACGTGGGGCATTAGGCCAGCCAGGGTAAATGAACAAAATGTAGCCACTCCCTCACTGTGCACCACCGACGATCTAAGGAGCCAGACGAGGTGGGAGCATGTGATAAAATGCTCTGAGGCCGGCTAGACGCACCTCCTCCCCCCTGACAATCAGCTCAGGTCTTATGTCCTCACCCTGGTCGGCAGCTCGGAGCAGATCATAAAGGGTGGTATATGTCGTTGATTCGAGCTGGTACGACCGGGTGTGAGCGCTGAGAGCCAGGAGGTGTCTATGGGAGGCCACGTCTAGCTGATCCTTTTGGTCGATGATGGGACGGCGAGATGGGGCGCCCTCCTCTGTCTGAGGAGGGGAGGACTCACCAACTTCCTCCTCAGTCAAGGAGCCGGTTGACGTTTCCTCGACCATGGAGGCGGTGTCAGTTGAGTCCCGCTCCCCCTCAGACATTGCTGGTGGATGGTGGATTTCCGCTGTGGTCACGGTAGTTGTAGCATTGGTCGGTTCCGGGGCCGGGTCAGTATCCTTAGAGGCAGTCCGTCAGGTGAGGGGGGCCACCAGCCTAAGCCTCTTCCTCGGCATTTGACGAGGAGCAGCAGATCGTGGCTGCGATCGTTGAGCCTGACTCTCCTGTCGGGGAGGGACAGAGTGTATATCACGGGCAAAGCACTCGGGGATGATAAGCCTAGGCAGCCCATTCTCCTCAAAGATCTTCAGGAGGAGAATGCGCAAAGCCCTCTTATCATCCCCACAAAAAGCCTTCGCTGTCGCGATACACATCTCCACGACGAGGTTCAACTGTCAAGAACTCCCAGGATCCCTGGCTTGATGTTCCCAGGCCATGAGGTGCCGCCGTGCATGGGCAGAACCCTGCACGGCTACACCACCCGGCCCAGTAACATCTCGAGCCTCAGGACCCTTGGGGGTTCTAAACAGATTGAACTCCACCGATTCTCCATCACCTAGGGAGCATTGGAGGTGCCGTGGGTTTGGTTTAACTATCGCCTGGCGGTGCACAAATACATCAACACCAGAATCCTGGCGCTTGATGAATCCGTACACCACCAGTACGTTAAACCAAACCACAGTCCCCGGGATCTTCTTAGCTACAGGTGACTGTGGCTGGCTGGATGCCCCCCTCAACGGGTCGCAGGCAATGTTGGCAAGTCTGTCTTCCATGGCTGCTCTCCGATCTCTCTCACTTACGAAATAACTACGTTCACTAACTGCATGCTAACTGGCAACTCTGACTCGTACAGAAACACTGTAAACATCGGAAAACGTCGAGAGACATCACGGCACCTAACTGGCAAATCTTGCTTCTAAACAATAGTTTTGAATGGTGAGTTGCATGCAAAGGTAGAGTTTTTTTAAGTATTTAGGGTCACGGGTTGCTGTGGATGGAAGAATAGATGCAGAAGTGAAGTTTAGAATGAATAAAGTAGGAAAGGTGCTGGGAGGAATGAAAAAAAGTGTTTACATGTCGTTTGCTTAGAATGGATGTAAAGAGAAGGCTGTATGAGGGTGTTGTGGTACCAACTGAGCTATATGGGGCTGAATCATGAAATATGGGTGTAGGAGAGAGAAAAAGTTTGAATGTAATGGAGATGAGGTGTCTGAGGAGTATGCGTGGAGTGACGCATATGGATCGAGTGAGAAATGATGAAGTGCGAAGGAGAACTGGAGTTGTGTGGGAGATGGCTGATTGAGTTGAGCAGAGGGTGTTGCAATGGTTTGGGCATATGGAGAGAGTGGATAATGAGCAACTGGTGAAAAAGATAACTATGTCTGATGTAAGAGGTGTAAGGCTGAGAGGAAGACCATGAATAGGATGGATGGACAGTGTGAAGAGAGTGTTGGATGCGAGAGGGATGTCTGTTGTGCAAGGAAGAGTGGCTGTGCGTGATAGAAATGAATGGAGAGAAATTGTGAATGAATAAATGATGACACAGTCCTGAGGGAATATTCTCCCGCATTTCGTGTCATTAGTTGATCAGGTCAGGTGCAGGTATGGAGATGGGTCCATTATGATGTGGCAGGGGTAAACCAGCTCTGCTGTCCGGCCCTGCTGCGGATGTCACTGATTGCACTGCGCAGTTGACCCTCCTGCGGTGTGGTGCAGTGAAGATCTGTCCCTTCTCCCATTTGGGGCTAAGATGCGAATGAATGTGTTTGAGTGGATGAGTTAACTGGGAGTGTGTCATCCTGTCTCGGCTACCTCCCTTGCTTTGGGGGAAGCAGCCTAAGTATATAGAAAGGTAGATAGATGTAAACCACGTGACAAGATTCTGTGGTAATGTACAAGGAAATATACTGGATTTGATTTTGACTGGTGCTGATGCGTTTATTGATAACACTAAGCTAGAGAGTCCACTGAACAAGAGTGACTATGCCGTCATTTGTTTTGAATGCAAGCTGGAGGTTCCTTTGGAAATTAGAAGGCAAAAGATTTTCCCATTGAAAAGGGGGAACTATGAAAAACTTGGAGAAAAACTTGATATAGATTGAGGGAACTTTCTTGAAACTTAACAGTGGATGATAAAATTGAATACTTTTAAGGAGAGGGTGCTCAGTGTTGTGTAAAACTGTATCCCGAAGAAGGTTGCTGGAAGCTGGTCTGGACGTGTAGAAACAAATATTGCTCTACTTATGAACATGAGATTATGACATAATTATGTTTAAGAAGAAACACAGGCTTTGGGAGAGATTACAAAAACTGAAGGTGAATACCCAGTGGCATGCATTAGGATGCTGAAAACTGAATACAGGAGGGTAAGCATCCAGCTCAGGAAGGCAACAAGAAGTGCTAAAGACCAAAAAGAAACTTATGATTGTCAAGAACTACCCCAAACCTTTTTGTAAATAGGCCATGTGCAGTCAAAAACCAAGACCAGAGGTAGGGTAAATAAATTATTCAGTGGGGACAGGCATTATAGGTATTCTGATAATAATGAGAAAGCCGAGTTATTGTTAGATCATTTTCAAGATTTATGTGCATGAACCTAAGAGTGAACTAGTTGACCTAACATCAAGAGATGTTCCAGAACTTATTGATCTGCAGGTATATAAGAGTAAGATGTAGAAGTTCTTGAGGAAGATTAAAATGAATAAATCTCCTGGATCTGATGGTATCAACCCCGGGGCCATGCAGGAAGCTTCATTATAGTTATAAGTTCCTTTGTGTTAACTGTTTAACCACTTATTAAGCAAGGGAGAATTTCCAAATGAGTGGATGGAGGCGTTGTTGCGGCATTTGAAATGCCCCATGTTACCCAGATAGCTAGAGACCACTGAGTTTGACATGTGTCGTTTGTAAAATGACGGAATCATTGATCAATGAGGTTTTAAGTCATGTGGAGAGCGAAAAGCTTTTTGTTACTAAACAGTTTGGTTCTTACCTGGGTGCTCTACAGTTCTCAGTTGATGAAGGTACGTACATAATAGCTGGACACTCCTTTGGATGAAGGCAAGACGGTCAACGTTTTTTACTGTGATTTTAGTGAGGCATTCTACTGGGAGTCGCATAAACTCTTGTTATATAAGATGGGTAGCTACAGCGTCGAAAGTAAATTTGTGAAGTGAGTTGAACAGTTTTTAAGTAACAGGTAGTAGAAGGTAGTAGTTGAAGGAAATCCTTCTCACTAGAAGAGAGTTACAGGAGGAGTCTTTCAGGGGGGTCAGTGCTCAAAGCATTACTGTTTGTGCCGTTATCTATACGATCTTCCTTAGAGCACAGCAAATGCGAGTGACATCTGTTCGTATGTTGATGACAATAAATTATTCAAGAGTATCCAAAATCATGAAGAGTGTATTGATCTGCAGCAGGATCTGGACAGAATGGTAGAGTAGTCAAACATGTAGCTATTGAGATTTTCATCCTGATAAATGTAAAATTATGCAAATTGCGCAAACCAGAGTTGTGCGGTAATTATATAATACTGATAGGATGCTGCTTAAGTCTAACTCTGAGAAGACAATGGAGTAACTGTTGATGAAAACTTCAAATTCACTTAGCATTTTGATGAAAAGATCAATGAAGCTAATAAAATAATGGGTGTAATTTTAAGGACATTTGATAATTTATATCTGGAAATTTTCAAGCCTTTATGTACTATTTTAGTCCCGCCCCATCTCGAGTACGCCAGTCAAGCTTGGAATCCCCACATGGTGCAAGATATTGAGGCAGTTGCAAATGTCAAAAGATGAGCTACTAGACTGATGTTTGGGAAAAGGAATGTATTTTATAAAGACAGATACAGAACGCTCAAGATACCCACTTTGGCCTTCAGGAAGGGCCAGTGATGACATGATCGAGACCTGTAAAATAGTGAGAGGCATGTATGATCAGGAGTACTGTAATGATCTCCTTCAGTTGAGGGATAACTCTACTACCATACTAGATACCCAGGCTGGAAGTCAGGAAGTACCCCTTTACACACAGGATTGTTAACAGCTGAAATCACTTGGAGGATTACGTCCCAGGAGCTGAAACTGTTGAGCAGTTTAAGAGAAGACTAGACAAGTACTGGAAAACTCAGGAACTAAAATACAACCACAGTGCACATATATTGCCATCAACTCATATTCACGGGCAAATGAGGTCATGGATAATGAGTTGGAGACACAGGCTGTTTAGTCTCTTCCAGTACGTCATCTGTGAGTAAGCCTGATTCAGTCTACGTCAACCTGAGTGGACATTACAGGAACCGAACTGCCTTGGTATACCATACCTGATCAACTAGAAGAAAGACTGGTGTGCATCCAGTAGAACATGTCACACTAAGAAGTGGTGCTGTCTCCATATATATATATATATATATATATATATATATATATATATATATATATATATATATATATATATATATATATATATATATATATATATGAATGCAGTGGAAATGAGACATTATTGTGATATTTTGGTTGCGCAGGTTTGACTGGATAAGAAATGTGTAGAATAAGGTAGTTATTGGTAGGTAGATCCTGACAGAATGGCTTTGCCTAGTTAATTAAAAAAAAAAAAAAAACTGATGGAAAGGTGAGGCAAGAAGAGGCCTAGAAAGCCATTAAGCTCATAGGTTGATAAACTAAATAACTATGTGCGACAATATAAGGTATGGGATGGAAGAATGTGTAAAATGGGTACTGGAATATATGGATGGAGTATAAATGGAGACACAATATATTTTTTTCACTTTGCATTCGACGAAATATTCAGTACCTGTAACACGGAGTAGGGAATCTATAAGATTTGATAGATGGGTAAATTGAAGTTCATTGCATTTCCCTGGGGATTCTCCTGGTACTTCAGTTATTTTCATGTAGTCTTATTCACACTAAAGGAGTTAATTTAGGGAAAAACGGATTATCACTTTTCCTGCGATGGTGATTTTATTTTTGCTACCGACGAACAGTTCTGTTTAGATTCTGAAAGTCATCTGGTAGGGATGAAATTAATGAAACTTTTGTCGAAATCATCACGTTCGAAAAGTCTCCCAAGTAGAGTCGAATGGTTTGGAGACAGAATGATATGCAATAAATGATGTCATTAAATGGCTCTTATTAAAAATGCAGCTATTAAATAAACACTACAGTTACTTAAAAAAATACAGTTACTTACAAAAACTACAGTTTTGAAAAACAAAGATGCGCCTTAAAAGTACAGTGATCTATAGCAAATAAGGTCCTACGAAAATTAAATGAACTTAAAATATATACCGTCAAAATATTTTATCATGTCTTCCCTTACAATGATGCCGGGGATAATTAGCATAATTTATCGCAATGTACAGCACCAAATATATATCTCTGTACAAATTATTTAATAGTTTCGCAATATTAAAATTGTGGAACAGCTGCATAAATGTTGTGTATGTAAAACTTCAGATATATATATATATATATATATATATATATATATATATATATATATATATATGTATGTAGTATATATATATATAGATAGGTAGATGGATAGATAGATATAGATACAGATATATATATATATATATATATATATATATATATATATATATATATATATATATATATATATATATATATATATATATATACGCAGAAGAAATAAAAATTAAAGCTTAGGGTGAATTTGACATATAAGCTTCACCTACTTCATAAACAACAGTAAGTGAAATTATGGGAGATCTTAGATCAAAATAAAATACCTAAAAAAACTCGACCAACAACCCTCATAAATAATAGCAAGCCAGTCAAAAGATATACGTGCAAATAAATGGTGGTATGTAGGGGCACCCAGCATCCACTCACTTGATGTAGTGCTGACTACTTCTTCCTTCACGTCTATAATTCTTTCTTTGTGTGCGTGTGTGTGTGTGTGTGTGTGTGTGTGTGTGTGTGTGTGTGTGTGTGTGTGTGTGTGTGTGTACCGTCCTTTGTTCCTATTTTCTCTATTCCTTCGTGTCACTTTAAATTGGTCTTTCTTCCACTTTAGGTGGCTCAGCACCAAAGTGACAAGCCAAATGCTTTCCTGTAACCAAGGAAACTGTTTACAAATCTGGGTGGTAAACATATAAGGAAATAACAGAGCGACGTTAAGCCTACTATGGTTCCCCTGTTAACTGGGTCGAGAAACTCAAATGCAGCGTCCAACCTGAAACCAAACTTTCACACTCGTCCCGACACATCGTTAAAACGATACGGTTCGGTTCACTGTACAGGATGGACCTGCAGGGGCAATTGGTCGCCTGCGGTCGATGGGTCTGCACGATCATATAAACTGGAGTTACACAAAACTGCAACAACAAGTACATTGTGCCAATAAAGTTTACTTACAAAGCGTCCACTTTGTGCCTCAGGGGAGATTGTTTGGGGAAGAACATATGGAACCATCCATGGTCTCCTTCAGCAGAAACTAGGTATAGTGGGCAGGTTCTTGTCTGTGGCACAGGCATGTAAAGATACATTTAGTCATAGCTTATATAAGGTTATGCTTGGTTAGGTTAGGTTGGGTTGGATTGGGTAAAATTAGGGCAAGTTAGGTAGGGCTTGGATCTATTAAAATGCGTTAGTTTAGGCATGGTTACGGAAGGTTAAGACAAGTTAGGTTAGTCAGCTATGCTATATATATATATATATATATATATATATATATATATATATATATATATATATATATATATATATATATATATATATTAATGCAAAGAAGAAGGAACCAAAGGCCAGGAGCCCGTAAACCTTTCCTTCCAAGAAAAAGCAAAAATAATATGAGAGAGAGCCAAATTCAAGATCCGTTCATTTCGAAATGCCTGGATACACTGCGTTTGAAAGACTGGTGTTCATAATAAGCAGGAAATACAGACAGAGTGAGACAGTCCCAGAGTTGACCTGTTGCATAAATGAAGGACTAGAAGTAACGGTCAACTCTTGCATTAAAGAGCTGGACAGAAAAGGGATGAGAGTTTGTTGTTAGACGGGTGCTACGCGCCCGTCGTAGAGGTGGAGGGATGCAAGCAGACAGTTCATAGGAGCAGTGACCATTGAAGCAGAGATAGAAAAGAGATAAAGATGTAACAGTGTGGCGAAGAGACAGAGGTTGAAGGGAGACAGTAAGAGAAGGAGAGTTAATGAGACGAAAAGCCTTTGACTCCACCCTGTTGAGGAGAGCTGTATGTGGGGAGCCTCCCTGCACATGGGAGTTGTGCTCTACATAGGGACGAATAAAACCTGTGTATAAAGTCAACAGGTGTGCAGGGGTAAAGAAGGTATGGAATCGGCTTAGCACACCTAATCTCTTGGAAGCAGATTTTGCAAGAAACGTAATAAGAACTTTCCAAGTCCGAGAGAATGAATCCCCAAGTATGTTTAGGGATGATGCAGGATTGAACTGGATATTATTAAACATTAGAGGGTACTCCTGTGGAAGATTTTGTCGGGTTGATAGGTGTAAAAACTGAGTTTTTGATGCATTACAAGCAACAAGATTACTTTTACCCCAGTTAGAGATACCAACCAAGTCAGACTTTAGGTGTGCCATAGCCTCATCCCTTGTTTGTTGAAGTAACTGTTGAGATGGACGTTGCGGGAACCGAATGGAAAGGTGAAGGATGGAATCATCAACGTATGAGTGGATAGAGTTAGATGTACAGCTCAGAAGGCCAATGATGAATAAAAAGAGGAGAGTTGGTAATAGGACAGAGACTGTTGATAAATCTAGGAGGAAAACTGTGGCCGAAACGACCAGAAAGGAAGGTATAGATGAAGGCACACACAGTTACTAGAATGGAAACCGTAAGAGGGCAGTTTGGAAATTAAAGATTTATGCCAGACTCAATCGAAAGCCTTTGAGATGTCAAGTGCAATGGCAAAGCTTTCGCCAAAGTGCCGAAAGGAGGATGACCAGGAGTCTGAAAGGTAGGTGAGAAGACCGCCAGAGGAGCGTCCCTGACGGAACCGATATTGACGATCAGAAAGTGTAAGGACAGGTTTTGTTAGAGTATGCAAAGGCTTGTATTGTAAAGCTATATTTCTCGTGGTTAGATTAGATATGATTTTTTAGAGCACCTTTGCTTAGATTACTGTTAAACCTGATTTAATATCGCAAGGTTAGTTTTGATTACCTGTTTGGCAAGTTGTACTGGAAATAAAACAGAAGAATGTAATGGTACAATCAGTTACGGAAAAGTAAATTTCACTATGGTTAGGGTTGGTATGGTCGGACTGTTGTTTAAAAGGTTATCTTACAAGAATCTAGGTCTTGTGATTAAAATACCATGTTTTAAGGATTCTGAATGACTTAGGTTCGATTGTTCATCAATCATTCAATACCATGCAGAGTAGTAAGAATACTGCCATAAGGTCACATAGGAGACGGATAAATACGTGAGTGATGTTGAGAAAATACGGACCCTTATCATTTTTCTCTGTCGCTGTATCATATTACAGCTCATTCAGCATATCTCTTTAAAATGAAGTCGGGAAATAATGGAAAGACATCATATATATCATATTAATTCTTCTTCTGCACTTGCCCTTGTCCCATGAATACACTCTAAACCAGAGCAATGACATATCACTTCCACGAACTACAAGAAAAGAAGACTGGGCAAAATTCACAGAAGAAAGTGAACATCACTCAATAAACAACACACTCATCACCAACACTGACGGGTACATTTTAAAGCTGAACACAGTCATACGAAACACAGACTAACACCATTTTCGCCCAGGGAAGGGAGAACGCTACAACCCAAACTTGACACTGGAAATTACTCACCTCATAAAACAAAGCGACTCACTCAAATACAACTCCCATATCCAACACACACACACACACACCGCTCGCTGGTGCAGTGGTAACGTTCTCACTTGCCAACTGGTGGACGGGAGTTCGCGCCTCGCTCAGGTTGCGAAAAGTTTCACTGACGAAGTGGGTGGTCACTGTCCCCCTTGAGCAAGGGGACGGGTGTGTGCGTGTGTGAAGGTCACAGCCTTGCCCTTAGATCGGACTATATGAGCTCTCAGCTCCCTTCCGAGAGGGTAAAAAGCTGACGATCACGACCATCAAGTGATCCTGATCCTGACCTACCCGGTGAATTACACACACGAAACCATCACAAGGCTTCAGCAATTAAACAAAGAAATTGACAACAATATTACCACCACGAAAACAGAAAACAACCAACTACTCAAAAGACCTTTCTTGGCTCTGTAAAATGCTTAGCACAAACAAGCACCCCCAAGAGCCACTTCACAATCACTACCATTGCTTAAGTCATCCCCTCTTACTTGGAACAAACTTTCCTGTTAACCATTATGCAAAAATAAGTCACCTTACACTAACACGCACTGAGTTAAAAAACCAGATTCTCTTCATCGGCAGTCTTTTCCAGTCGACCACAACACAACCCCCTTCATTGCCAAACGGATGCATATCATTATCATGAAAAAGAACATACAAGAAATGGCCTCATGGCCTCAACAACCTACAAATGAAACACCTGGAATCCCACGCCATTCAGACCCTCACAGAACATTATCGACTACTCATATGCAAATTGTACCACTCTCCAAAGTTGTAAACATGGAACAATCATCACTATACTTCAAAACCAGACAATGACAAAACACATCATTCATCGTACAGACCCGTACACAACTCTACACTCCACCCAAGATGACCGAACACCTAACTCGTTACAGTTACATCTCATTTCCTACTTTCTCTCTTACAACATGGCTTTAACTACTACATTCTACAAACATGTTATTAACTATCTCACACAACACATTTGACAACATCAATTCCACGCAGTCAGCACAACTTACACTTTTAACAACAACAAACATTAGTACAGCCTTTGATGACATCCTTCGGCTCTATTTACTAAAATCTACTACACAAACCTATAAAAACACCACCAAATGCTGGCATGTCACAAGCAGGTGAAACTGTCTCATTTTTGTCACATATTTTAAATGCAGGAGAGAAGGAACCAAAAGGTAGAATTCCGCAAGATTGTTCCTTCTAGCGAAAAAAAAAAAAAAAAAAAAAAAGAGATCCGTTCATTTCGAGATGCCTGGACACACTGCGTTTAAAAGACTGGAGGTCACAGGCAGTGGCAAATAGAAACAGAGGAAGATATTTCCTTAGTTGAATTGCTGCATGCTTAAAGGAATAAGTGAGACAATTGGGCGCTGGCGTTTTGGCACGGCCTTTTGGGCGCCAGCTGATTTGGCACCAGGCTATTGGGCGCCAGACTTTTGAAAGCTGGGCCAAAAATGTTAAATGATTCATCATCATTCAAAAGTAAAGCTTTAAAATGTTTTAAAACTTAATTGAAAAATATAAACATTAAATCTGATAATCATACACAAAAAATGTATTGTAACTTTATTTACTTCATTTGGTAATTTTGAGCAAGGCTCCTCAGGTACTCGATAGCATCCATGTTTTCAAATCTAAGAATAGTTTCATGTATTCTTACTTTTTTTTTGTTTCTGTGGTGGTTCATGCCCAGCTAGTACCACTTCATAACATGCGTCTCTACCTTTTGGTGCTTTACGCAGACCATCTATTAAACTTCCATATGGTGGGATGTTGCATGCCAAGTTCGTATTTTAATTGACGCTGGGCTGCCTTCGCATGATTGTTTGCGCAGTCTTCTCCGTTTAATGTTCTCTGATGAAGGTTCCAAATCTCGGGGAGAAATAGGGGACTTCGTCTTCCATTTCCTCATCTGTTTTGATGACCAAGATATGTATCTTTAAACCAGTTGAATAAGCCTTGAACCCCTACCCGTATGCCTGACCGCCTTGGAGAGAGCTCCAACATACTTCACATCTTCCTTACAACTAATCCTTCTGCTTACACTGTTAATCATTTCTCTCCATTGGGCTCCTCCGATCACAACCTTATTCATTAACCTGTCCTTTTGCTCTGGTACAGCCTGTGGACCCTCCAAAGAAACGTCGTCTGTGGCACTTTGGAGCTGCGGATTGGGAGGCCCTCAGGCAGTACTTCTTTGATTTTCCCGGGAATGATTATTGCTTCCATGGCCGGGAGCCATCTAAGTGTGCCTTGCGCATTACGGAGGTTATTCTCTCGGGCATGGAAGCATACATTCCTTTCTCATATCCTCTACTAATGCAAGAAAGCCTTGGTTTAATCACGCTTGTTCTAATGCTGTCTGGAACAAGGAGAGGACCTATAAAAGGTACTGGAGTCAACCCACCCCTGAATCACATCTTTTTTACGTTTCTGTCCGGAGTCGTGCTAAGTCTGTTCTTCGCTCTGCTAAAAATAATTTCATCTGTACTAAATGCTATCAACTCTCCAACTCGAATTCTTCCCTCTTCTTCTGGCACCTTGCCAAAAGCCTTTCTAACAACTTTACCTCATCATCCTTCCCTCCACTTTTCCACTCTGATGGTTCTGTAGCTATTTCTTCTACTGATAAAGCAGATCTCTTCGCTCAGACTTTCTCCTCCAATTCCCCCTTAGACGATTCCGGTGCTGTTCCTCCATCACTTCCCCCCTCTGACTTCCTCATGCCTGACATTAAAATTACTTCAGCTGATGTATTTTCTGCCATCACTGACCTCTATACTAACAAGACATATGAGCATGATGGAGTCCCTCCTGTTGTCCTCAAGAACTGTGCTTACACCCCGCCTAGGCAAACTCTTTCCCCTTTGTCTATCAACTTGTGCCTTTCCTTCATGTTGGAAGTTTGCTCTCATTCAGCCAGTCCCAAAGAAGAGTGACCATTCCTAACGCTGTAACTACCGCCCAATTGCTTTAACATCCTGTATCTCAAAATTTTTCGAGTCAGTTCTTAATAGAAAAATTTTAAAGCATCTTTCCTATCACAACCTTCTTTCTGATCATCAGTGTGGATTCCATCAGCGATGCTCCACTGGCGATCTTCTCACCTACCTTTCAGACTCCTGGTCATCCTCCTTTCGGGACTCTGGCTAAAGCTTTGCCATTACATTTGATATCTCAAAGGCTTTCGTTCGAGTCTGGCATAAATCTTTAATTTCCAAACTGCCCTCTTACGGTTTCTATCCTTCTATATGTTCCTTCATCTATAGCTTCCTTGCTGTTCGTTCTATAGCTGCTGTTGTAGACGGCCATCGTTCTTCTCCTAGATCTATCAACAGTGGTATTCCTCAGGGCTCTGTCCTATCACCAACTCTCTTCCTTTTATTCATCAATGATCTTCAAAGCTGTACATCTAACCCTATCCACTCGTATGCTGATGACTTCACCTTTCACCTTTCCATTCGGTTCCCGCAATGTCCATCTCAGCAGTTACTTCAACAAAAAAGGGATGAGACTATGGCACACCTAATGTCTGACTTGACTCGTATCTCTGACTGGGGTAAAAATAATATTGTTGTTTTTAATGCATCAAAGACTCAGTTCTTACACCTATCAACCCGACAAAATCTTCCACAGGTGTACCCACTAATGTTTAATAATATTCAGCTTAATCCTGCATCATCTTTGAACATGCTTGGGGTTTCATTCACTCGGGACCTGTCTTGGAAATATTATATTACATCTCTTGTAAAATCTGCTTCTAAGAGATTGGGTGTGCTAAACCGACTCCGTTCCTTCTTTACCCCTGCACAATTGTTGACTCTATAGACAGGTTTTATCCACCCCTGTGTGGTGTACAACTCTCATGTGTGGGAAGGCTCCCCACATACAGCTCTTCTCAATTGGGTGTATTCAAATTAACTCTTCTCCTCTTACTGGGTCCCTTCAACCTCTGTCTCTTTGCCGCACTGATGCATCTTCATTTCTTTTCTATCGCTACTTCAATGGTCACTGCTCCTCTGAACTGTCTGCTTGCATTCCTCCACTTCTAGCAGCAAACTCTCATTCCTTTTCTGTCCAACTCTCTAATGCAAGAGTGTCACGGGGGTTTTAAAATAAATGCAAATATTAATGATAATGTTCAATAATATTGAAGAGCAGGGACAATGATTGTCTTGCTAAATCAAGCAGTAATTACTTTACGCTGGCTTGCTTCGCATGATTCTCTAAGAACGAGAATTTATAAACTTTCTCAACAGTACACAGCAGAGACTAATTACTCAAATCGCTGTTTATTAGTACTGTTAGCCTCTGGAGAAAGTTACTTCACCCCTGACAATAAATAACTAATACTATTAATAATATCAGGTTCTTGCTGATGCTTAACTCCTAGGAGGCACAACGGATTTTAAGCTTAATACAAGACTGGCCTAAGTACCAGTTATGAATGGCAAAACGTTTATGCAAGCTAGGAGCTATAAGGGAAATAAGCTTAATTATGGAGAAATGAAACACGAGTTTACATTATATTAAGCTCAAGAATAAGAACTGTTAAATTTATTGATTACAAAATAAATTTAACGTTACATTTCAAAATCAAATTAATGAGATTGGACTCACTCACTCACTCAAGAGCTAAATTCTTACGCCTAAAAAAAAACAACATGCGGCACAGCCAGCCAGCATGTAAGGAAACAGCACACTTAACTAAACTCTTAAGTCTAGGAAAACGAAAAGAAAATACTGGTCAATGAATGTGGTGTATCACCAACGAAGAATGGGAGCCTGGAGAACTGTAGTCTAGTGGAGTCTGGGTGCTAGCTGACCTCTCACTCTCCACTGCAGGAGCACAGAACCTCTCTCCATCACGGCAAACACTTGACTGCATTCAAATACGATGTATGGGTAGGACGCACAGCGGAAAAAGGCGTGGCTAACGGTTGAGGCAAGCAGGGGTGAACGATAAAGAAACAATAATATCGCTCAGTAGAACACTTAGTGACGTGCATTAGATCGGTCACTTTTGAAACAGGGACGAATGTTTTGAAAAGTATACCACCGAAATGGAGAGAGAAACGGTTAACTGAGCGATACACAGTGAGTTTTCCACTAACAGTTCGTGGTTTCTCACAAAAGGGAAATGTCGCGAATTTGATTCGTGACATTACGCCCCATGAAAATCAAATCTTTCTTTCTTCAGAAAAAAGATTTCAATATACATACATATAAATCCTAACTCAGTCACACAAGATTCACACTGTGGTGTGTGTGCTATCCTGCTACGGGAGAAAATCACTATCGCCAATGAGCGTAAAAAACTCGTATTTACGTTAATAGAGGCAAGCTTGAGGGAAAAAACTCTGTGACGATGGTGAAAATCCTGTACTCAGGTCAAACTGAGTGAAAATTCGCTACATTTACACTGACAACTAATTGTTGTGTAGCGTGGTGTATGTGATAGACAGTGTAGGTGTGACAGTTGTAGTGTAACTGTACCTACGTGTTAAATGATATGGTAAATAATAATATGGCGATGATGAAGGCAGAGGAGAAGAGGCGGCAGCGTGCGGCAGACGATCAGCTGGCCCGCACAGCAAAACTGCTACACCCATTGCTGTACCTGCAAAATCAATTAAGGTGGAGCATCAAAAGTGTCAATGAGACAAAAATTCTTATTACATTACAATTACTCTCTCTGCCTAGCAGTCAGTACATGCTGTGTAAGGTACGCTCTAGCTGAAAAATACGATTGACAGCCTGAGCTTCGTACATTCGAGGTAGCCATTAATAGATACATTATTCACTAGGAAACGTAGTCGTAAGGGTTCTTAGCGGGGAAGCTCTAGCCGGGCATGCACGTCGCTCAACATGCAGTGCAGCCGGCCAGCATGTGAGGGTACAGCACCTTAACAACATCCCATCACCCAGTTTAGGGGGAGCTCTAACCTGGCGTCCACCTCGCTCAACATGCAGCGCAGCCGGCCAGCATGTGAGGGAACAGCACCTTAACAACATCCCATCATCCAATTTAGGGGGAGCTCTAACCTGGCATCCACCTCGCTCAACATGCGGCACAGCCGGCCAGCGTGTGAGGGAACAGCACCTTAACAACATCCCATCATCCAATTTAGGGGTAGCTTTAACCTGGCGTCCACCTCACTCAACATGCGGCGCAGCCGGCCAGCATGTGAGGGAACAGCACCTTAATTTACGGTACATATGTATGTACAGGCCCTGGACATACTGTGTCCTGTGGGGCCAATGGCTGAGACGTCAGGTCTGCACCCACTTCACTACTACCCTGTCTCTCAACTGACTCAGAGATTACAGGTGTGGTTACAAACGGCACAGGAAGGACATGTCCCTGATTAGTGGTACTTTGACACACACGGCAGGAGCGCACAAAACTATCTATGTCTCGTCCCATCCCTGGCCAGAAAAAGTCAGCTCGGATATGGCCCTGGGTCTTCCTTTTGCCCATGTGACCTGAGGCTGAACAATGACCCCATTGTAACACTGTTAGGCGGTACTTGGCGGGAACGACAAACTGCAGTCGAACCTCGCCCTCGGGTGTTCGTGACTTACGGTAGAGCCGTCCTTGTTTGCGAAGGAACTTGGCTCGACCTCCCCGTGAATACTTAATCACTCAACCCTTTTGTTTGTTCCGCACGGCAGCAAGTGTCGGGTCAGAATGTTGTTCTTGAACAACAAGTTGGCTACACATCAGATCTTGCGGCGATTCAATGGTCACTGGGGTGACACAGTCTGGAGCCTCAGCCATGGCTCGTGTTACTGTAGCCGAAGTCTGAGTAGCGTCATGTTCGGTGCAACTATCCTTGACACCGGAAATATTGCCTATTATAAGGTCAAATAAAGGTTCTGGCATGACAACTGCGAGTGTCGTACCAGTATAAAATGGAGATGCCACCTGGATACATGCCTCAGGGAACAATCTCACTGATCCATCAATAAGGTTTGCATGGATCTGTCGACCTGTGTACTGCTCAGGCCGAACTAAACTCTGCTTGACAGAGCAACCTGAGGATCCATTATCTCTCAGGACCTTCACAGGAATGGCTCCCACAAACCCTGGCTGAACAAGGAAGGTACTGTCACCTGTGGGAGGGCTGTGGAGGAAGCAGTTAGCCACTCATGAGGCTGCTGAATTGATGTGGCAAACATAGTGCCCTGAGAATTAGAAACTTGAGGGGTCGTACTCACTGCCTGTGGAGATGGAACCTTGGCCATCTGTAGAGGGGGGTTCACTGTCACTGTAGGACTAGTGAACTGTGGGGGAGTACCCATACTGGTAGGGACGTGACCACCGTGCTGCTGCTGAGGAATGAAGGCTGCATTCGCTTCCTGCCTCTTTTGAGCTGGTGGTGAAAAAGTTTGTCCTGACGGTCGGTTGCCTGGCTGATACTGCTGCTGGTTAGGGTACTTGTTGTACCTCTTCCACTCAGGTTTCTGAGTGTTTTACCCCTGGTCCTTCCACTGCGGTTTTGGACCTTGGCCATTATTCTGAAAATGGCCTTGTTGATGGGGTTCAGTCTGAGACGGTTTCCCAGATTTATCAGGTTTTCTGCTGTTCCAGGTGTTTTGCTTATGAGTTTGATACCCGTATGCAGTAAAATACGCGTCAACCTTTTCTACCATTTGGCTGGCATCTTTCACCTGGCAGATCTTAAGCTGTGCTATGAGCTCAGCAGGCCACGACCTCTCTAGCTGTGTACGCAGCATAAGGTCAATTATCCCCTCACGCGTGGAAGGAGTTTCATCTTTCTCCATCCACTCACCTAAGTAAGCAGTGAGACAGTCGAGGAACTGAACAGCTGTCTCCTTGTCTTGGAGACGAGCTCGCATGAACTGAACTTTGGCGTCGTCTACTGTGAGACCATACACCTTAGTGAGTGCAGCTTTCATCATCTCATACGTGAGATTGTCTCCACGAATTCTGTGGAGAATATCGAGGGCAGGGCCCTCAAATAAACTAAGAAATTGGAGCTGCTTAGCTTGTTTTGATACATGTCTGCCATGTCCTCAAAACAAGCTATGTATGGCTCGATTCTCTCGCCTTCCTTGTATGAAGGAAGCTTGATGCATGGGGTCGCCAGGACATGTGCAGGGAGAATGCTCGTGGAGCTTGGACCAACTGCACCAGATGTGTCTGAAGCCAAGGAATCTCGCTTGAGCTTCAGCATTTCATATTCGTGTTTTTCTCGTGATTCTCGCTCGGCACGTTCGTGCTCTCGTTCTCTGTCTCGTTGTTCACGCTCGTATTCGCGCTGTTCTCGCTCTTGTACTAGCTCGAGTTCGCGTTGTTTTTGCTCGTGTTCGCACTGTTGTCGCTCTTTTTCTAACTCGAGCTTGCATTGTTTCTGCTCGTGTTCGCGCTGTTCTCGCTCGTATTCGCACTGTTCTCGCTCACGTTCATGTTGTTCGCGCTCGTATTCGCTCTGTTCTCGCTCACGTTCATGTTGTTCGCGCTCGTATTCGCGCTCTTTCTCACACTGCTCCTGATTATGCCGTGAGAGTATATACTCTTTAATTTCGGTTGGGTCCGTAAGACCCATTTCTTTGGCTTCCTTTAAAAATATAGTGGTAGCCATGATGCTAATTTACTAACCAAGCCGAAACTGAGTATTGACTGCTGCTTCGCAAACGAATGCTAATAACACAAGTAAAGAATACAGACACAAGCTAGTGGTGACCAGTCTTATCTAGTTAACTGGCAAAAATAAAGCAAAATTGCAATTGACTGAGAAGACTCAATAATTAACGCAATGGGTACGGCGGCTACCCAGGAGCGAATAAAATCGTCTGATGTTACCAAAAATAAAGTCCTAAATAGAGTTAAGTACTCTATGGATTAATAGAGCAAAAATTCACTTGCTAAATTAACGGTAAACACCAATAAGCTTGTCTATAAACTTTAATGATAAATACCTAAATATGAACGAGTGAGCATTATCTCGTGAATAGCTTTAGAGCTAGGAGTTAGTATGCTGGATTGAGGTCGCCAATTGTCACGGGGTTTTTAAAATAAATGCAAATATTAATGATAATGTTCAATAATATTGAAAAGCAGGGACAATGATTGTCTTGCTAAATCAAGCAGTGATTACTTTACGCTGGCTTGCTTCGCACGATTCTCTAAGAACGAGAATTTATAAACTTTCTCAACAGTACACAGCAGAGACTAATTACTCAAATCGCTGTTTATTAGTACTGTTAGCCTCTGGAGAAAGTTACTTCACCCCTGACAATAAATAACTAATACTATTAATAATATCAGGTTCTTGCTGATGCTTAACTCCTACGAGGCACAACGGATTTTAAGCTTAATACAAGACTGGCCTAAGTACCAGTTATGAATGGCAAAACGTTTATGCAAGCTAGGAGCTATAAGGGAAATAAGCTTAATTATGGAGAAATGAAACACGAGTTCACATTACATTAAGCTCAAGAAAAAGAACTGTTAAATTTATTGATAAAAAAAAAAATTAACGTTACATTTCAAAATCAAATTAATGAGATCGCACTCACTCACTCACTCAAGAGCTAAATTCTTACACCTAAAAAAAAAAAAAACAACATGCGGCGCAGCCGGCCAGCATGTAAGGCAACAGCACACTTAACTAAACTCTTAAGACTAGGAAAACGAAAAGAAAATACTGGTCAATGAATGTGGTGTATCACCAACGAAGAATGGGAGCCTGGAGAACTGTAGTCTAGTGGAGTCTGGGTGCTAGCTGACCTCTCACTCTCCACTGCTGGAGCATAGAACCTCACTCCATCACGACAGACACTTGACTGCCAACTCGTGGGAAAGAAAGGGAGCACTATGGCCGCATTTTTTTAACGGTCGAGGCAGGCAGGGGCGAACAATAAAGAAACAATAATATCGCTCAGTAGAGCACTTAGTGACGTGCATTAGATTGGTCACTTTTGAAACAGTGACGAATGTTTTGAAAAGTATACCACCGAAATGGAGAGAGAAACGGTTAACTGAGCGATACACAATGAGTTTTCCACTAATAGTTCGTGGTTTCTCACAAAAGGGAAATATCGCGAATTTGATTCGTGACAAAGAGTTAACCGTTACTCTCAGTCCTTCATTTATGCAACAAGTCAACTGTGGAACTGTCTCCCTCTGTCTGTGTTTCCTACTAGCTATGATCTCCAGTCTTTCAAACGCAGTGTGTCCAGGCATCTCGAAATGAACGGATATTGAATTTGACTTTTTCTTGTATTTTATTTTTCTTTTAAGATGGAACGGTTAATGCAGGCCCATGGCCTTTGGTTCCTTCTGTCTAGCATTAAAAAAAAGAAAATCGGTCGCTAGAACATCCAGATATTCATCGATCTTGTTCAAAGATACAAAGGCAAGGACAAAAATCATTTTAGTTTTTAAAGCGACATCTGGATCAGTGTTATAAAATTAGTGAAATCCAGTCTAGCTAGATGTTTTGTATACTTTGAGCTAAAAAAAAAAAAAATTATTTGAACATCAGGGAATATGTCCTTCATGACGCTGTGCGCAGCTTGTTCAAAATCGCAAACGATTGAAGTGGATTTCAAATTGGGTTCTATTTCTTTCAATAACAAGAACTTTCTTACATATGTGGTGCTTTGCGTGTTGGGCAAAGAGAATAAAATATAGGGTGAACTCCTTCGTGTGTGTGTGTGTTTTTTTTTTTTTTTTTTGCCAAATTACATAAATCTGAAAAAAGAGGCTGGGAGCAATACTAAATGTGCCACTGACAAGACACATACTAGATGCCACAAAGTGTTAGAGCCAGCTCTGTCTTGCGAAGAACAGTATCGAGCAGAAGCTGGTCCACTGTCATACAATAAAATTTTTTTCTTCCTCTCCTTGTAGAGGGACTTATTTTCTGTTGCATTCTGGCAGAAAGAATTGTCCTAAAACAATTGGATTGGTGGGGGCGTTCATCACTGAATTAAGCTTTTTACGTATTATTTTCATCAAAGTAGACATATTAAGAATGGAGGGTAGACTGGGGTTATGTCTGTCAAACATTCATTAACAACTACAGTCAGTGATTCAAGAGTCTCCTCTACTCTCAATTTTTTTTTTTTTTTTTTTTTAGTTTTCACAAATGCAACCTCCAGTTGTGCAGCAGAAGCTTCATGCGAATGGCTCTTCAGCTCCCTCACCACCCTCCAGCCTTGTTTTGCACCATTTTTTTTTTTTTTTTTTTTTTTGCTCACAACTCAGCATTGCAAAAATAAGGTTTAAACTTAAAAATCAGAAGAAGGAAAAATCTGGTGTTGGTAGATACGATATTGTTAAGCTTAGAAGGGAAGGAGAAGAAAAGGAGGAATTCAGATTAGAATGCAGAAATAGGTTTTTGGTGTTGGAAACGTTGGAACAGGGGGAGAGAAGTGTAGATGAGATGTGGGAGGATGTGAACAAAGTTTTGCATGAGACTGCTGAATGTACGATTGGAAGGAGACATAGCTTCAGGAGAAAGAAATGGATATCAGAGGAAACGTGGGATATGATAAAAAAGAGAGGTGAGGCTAAATTGAGGAGTGAGATGCAATGCGTTGATGAACAAGAGATTGAATCAGCAAGAGCTGCGTACTGGAGTTTGAATTCAGAAGTAAGAAGGTTAGCTAGGAGAGATAAAAGAAGATGTGTGGATGAAAAGGTTGCAGAGACTGAAATCTTAATAAACAAAAATGATGGACAGAGTCAAAGAATAGCATATGAATCGATTAGAGAACTGAGTGGTAATGCAGGTAAACGCAAGGAAATACCAGTTAGAGACAGGGAAGGAAATTTATTGACCAAAGATGGAGATATTAAAAATAGATGGAAAGAGCATTTTGAGACAGTTCTTAATAGACCAATACCACCAGAAGAGGATATACCGTCTGCTCAGGAAGATTTAAATATAGAAACAGGAGAGTTGAGGCTTGCAGAAGTTGAGAAAGCAGTAAAACAGTTAAAGAATAATAAGGCACCAGGGGAGGATGGTTTATTTCCGGAAATGTTTAAAGTGGAGGGGGATAGATTAATAATGATCTTGACCAAGCTATTCAATAAGATATGGGTGACGGGGGTTACTACCATCAGTTTGGAAGAATGGTGTAATTGTTAAAATTCCGAAGAATGAGACCTGAGTGAATGTGGTAATTGGAGGGGAATCTCTTTGTCACCGATAGCTTTGAAAGTTTTCAGTAGAGTGTTGTTAAATAGGTTGGAGCCAGTGGTTGAGGGTATTCTGAGGGATGAACAGGCTGGTTTTAGAAAGGGACGTGGTTGCAATGATCAGATCTTTATAGTTAGGCATTTGATGCAGCAAGTTAATGAAATGAGAGTACCGTTAAGTCTTTGTTTTGTTGATTTTGAAAAGGCTTTTGATAGTGTTTCGAGAGAGACTATGGGGAAGATCATGAGACATTATGGAATACCAGAGGAGTTTGTGAGGGTCATTATGAACATGCATGAGGACACATTTTGTAAAGTGATGGTTGATGGTTGTCTGAGTGATTCGTTTGAAGTCAAGTCCGGAGTAATTCAAGGTGGTGTTCTATCGCCTTTACTATTTATATTGGTCATTGATTACATTATGAAACGCGTTGGAACAGAAACCGGTGCAGGTATACTTTGGGGAGAGAACAGGAAACTTTTGGATTTAGATTATGCAGATGATATAGTTTTGATTTGTGATGGGCCAGAAGAGATGCAGAGAGTGTTGGACTGTTTGGTGAGTGAAAGTCGCAAGGTGGGTTTGGTTATTAATTGTGGAAAAACTGAAATAATCAATATGAATATGGAAAATGCGCAGGAATGTGTAATTGGAGGTATGGTTGTAAAGCAAGTTGATAGGTTTAAATATTTAGGTACTTATTTAGCCAAGGATGGTTCTTTGAACTTTGAATTCGAGGAAAGGTTAAAGAAGGCTAATCAGGCAATGGGAATGCTTTAAAAATATTTGGAATAATAACAATTTCTCTGTGCATACAAAAATCAAACTTTATAAGGTAATGGTTAGGAGTATCTTAATTTATGGACACGAGTCTTGGTACAGCACAGTGACTATGGAAAATAAATTCTTGGTGTTTGAAAATAAAGCACTTAGAAGAATATTAGGAGTTAAGTGGTGGGAAAGGATACCAAATAGTAGAATTAGAGAAATAACGGGAGTGCAGCCGATCGATGAATATGTTAGATTCTCACGATGGAAGTGGCTAGGACATGTGTATAGGAGACAGGGAATAGTACGAGGTACACCAGGGTGGGTGGCACTTGGTAGGAGAGGTAGAGGAAGGCCAAAAGAGACATGGGTGAGGACAATGAGACGGGAAGCTGGAGATGAGTGTTGGGGAGATCTTGAGGAGTTAGCACAAGATAGGATGTGGTGGTGTGAGTTCATCGAGGCCCTATGCATCCCCGAGGGTGCCACAGGAAATGATTGATTGATTGATTGATTTTGCTCACAAAGCCATAATTTCAAATCGCTCTCAGCTTTGCATGTCTTGTCAAAGATGTAGAGGAATCCATTATGCGCAAATTTTCTTTACCACATTTCGTTAACACTTCCTCAGCCATCATATGGATAAAACGATGGTATTTAGCTTATATATATATATATATATATATATATATATATATATATATATATATATATATATGGATGGCAAAATCAACTGAGAAATAAGGGGTAACTCAGTAACTCAGACGGTGTTTGTTGGCAGGAACTGTAGCGTCATCTGTAGCCAGGGCAAACAGCTAAACGAGGAGAGCTAGTTTTCCTTTTTCCAAATACTGTATGTGTAGAAAATCTCTCCATCTTAATTTATAACAGATACACTGTAATTTTGTTCCACTAAAACTGTCCTCACCGACATATCTAATAAAAAGCTATTCTTGGCGCCAAATCGTTCGTTGCCAAATGGGTTGGCACCAAAATAGGTTTGGCGTTCAAACGGCCGTGCCAAAACGCCAGCGTCCAAATGGCTGCTCCATAATGTGCAAAACTGAGGAATGGTGGGTTTGGTTAATTATAATTAACCGAATCCAGCCAAAATGGTTCTCATACGGGAGTGTGTCCTTCACTAAATTTGACAGGACTGATTTCAAATCTGATATTCATTTTGCGCTATCTGACCAGGTTTCTTGAATATCAGACTGAAAACATATTCATTGTGACATAATTCGTCTCAACCTTGTAACATATATTGAGGTACACACAGATAATAATGTGAGGATTTATGGTACAATAATATGGAATTCCAAAGCACATTAGCAAGCGATAAAGTTCTAAAACTACTTCTTCACTTTGCTTTTCCACTTGCTAAGTTGACTCTCTTCACTTTGTAACATCCTGCAGTAGTAGCCCATTATGTTGGGACTGAATGGGCCTTGATACCTGCTCTCCATTAGAGCAATGTTTTGGTGAAACTTTTCACCGTTCTTGTCACTGATGTCTCCGAGGTTATCTGGGAAGAAATCGAGGTGGGAGTGAAAGAAATGAATCTTCAAGGACATCTGTGAGCCCAGAGCTCGATTATTCTGTAACATGCCTGCCACAATTTCTTAGTAATTGTTTGCACGATGGTTTCCAAGGTAGTTCTGAGAGTCATTCACGAATGATTCCCACGCTTCCCTCTCCAGCGGGTTTTATACCTTGATGAAGTCACCATCATTAACCAGCATGCAAATCTGAGGACCATTCAAAGCCGCTGCTTTCAGCTTGGCTTCGGATACCACGCCACGAGCTTCATAGACAAGTATTAAAACCAGTACCCGTTTGATCCATGGCTTTTTCGAATTTTTTCGCCAAGCCCAACCTGAGATGCAGTGGAGGCAAGAATATGTTTTCTGGATCCATAAGGGGTTTGTGAAGACAGTTGAACCTCCCGGGTGCATCTTTTGGTTTTGCTGGCCATTCTTTTCTTACATAGTGCTCAGCATTAGCTCTACTGTTCCACAAGCAGAGAAAGCACATGTGCTTTGTGTAATCGCTCTGAAGGCCCAGATGTAGACTGATCGTTTTGAGATCCCTGAATATTTTCCAGTGATGCTTCTCAAACTCGATAGCGGAAAGCACAATCTTCATAGTTTCATAGCTCTCGATCATCTTCTCTGCGTGTGCTGTTGGCACGGATGGAAGCCAATTCCCGTTCTGTAGGAGGACTGCTTTAAGAGTGTCTTTTCCTGAATCTATAAACAGACTCCAATCATCCGGCTTGTATTAATCAGACTTGCAGAGTTGCTGCATGAGAGACATCACATCATTGCAATAGCAAATGTTGTTTGCCACTTTGAAAAACGCAGACAGTTCTCTGTGCTGATGACACGCCATAATGATGCGCACTCCATCTTCCAGCAGGTTACACTGCTTCAGTTGTGATCCCAGAAGCTCTGCCTTTTCTTTAGACAAATCAAGGTCCCTTATGAGATCATGAAGGGCTCCCTGGTTCAATGGTTTGGACCCACTGTTTCCTGAGTCGTCCTGGTAGTCATCATCCATGGAGGTATGGAACTGGATTCGCTGCTTAGCTCGTGTTCAGCAAGTGGGTTTGGAACCGGTAATTCTGCAATGTGTGGCACTGGTCGGATTGCAGAAGCGATATTGGGGTACTGTATTGCAGCTCGTGTCTTGACAGCTATTCCTCTGATTTTCGTGACAGAAGTAGCAGTCGTTGTTGTGGTCTTTGGGCTCTCGCCACACCAATGGTACAGCGAATAGCAAACCCGAACTTCGTTTTCCATGCATCCATTCACTTGGGTGATTGACACATGACGTACATGCTATGTAAGGCGCCCATTTCTTGTCTTGGTCGCCCAGCGGACATTTGAAGTAGTTTTTGTATTTCACTCGAACAGCCTTCATGATGAGTTTCTTGAAGGTTTTCGGGGTTAATGCTCCGCAAATGTAATAAAAACGGTCAGGATCATTTACACATTTGCAGCGTTCCATCTTTCACCAGCGTCAATGTGATCAAGAATTTCTGCAAGAATAGAAGCGGAAACAATATATGTAACCTGCAACAAAAGACAAATTTAATCAATAGAACTAAACAAACAAATGTATGAGTCACATCCTGTGAGCAAGATACACTGATATACTGGTTTTCAAGAACCGGACCTAATATGTCCTTATTGATGGCATGTTCGACTTCAGCACCTTCGATTACCCTAGAATCAGACCATTTCAATTCAGAACCATGAAGAATTCTTGTTGTTGTTGTTGACCAGTGTTAAGGAGAGTTGATCAGAATACTTGCTGCAAGATGAGTGCAATGCAACTATAGTAACAGAAGGGGGATGAAAGCAGAAAGTTCAGACGACCTGCGGCCACTGAAGTAACGCGAGAAAATAGATAAACATGAAAGAGTGCGAGTAAGAGACAGGTTGAAGGGAGTCTTTTATGAGGACGAGAGTTACTTAGACCCGTAAGCAAAGTGCCCTCGTCTCCAACTGTGGGCCTGAAAAGGATGAAAGAAGCGTCCTGGAGCTTGGGCAAGCGAAAGCTTTTCATCATACCTAAAGCATATCCTATGAGAGAACTTTTATCTAGTTGTGGTACAGTGGAAAGCTGCCTGACCCTTATCAGAGAGGCATAGATTCGAGTCCCGGCACAATATTTGTGACATGTTCGTACTCTCTTTGGACTAAAGAAAAAAATATGTGAGATCAGTGGTGGCCTATACTTCGCCCACAAGTCCCAGTCCTCCCTAGCATTCGCTACATCACCTTGCAGATAATTCAGAACAACGCTCTATGCAGCATCGCTAGCTACACGAGAACCACTACCACAGTTCGTTTAGTTTGAAATTCAATTCTCCTTGTTAGAGAATACCTTGATATGAGAGACTTTCACTTCTATGCAGCAGCCTGCATCCACACACAACACCCGTCATTATATGACAAAGGTCATAAAACGCAACTAGAAACATAAAATACTCAACACACAAACATTACCAGATCCTCTTTGACACCCATCCCTCGACCACACATGACAGCACTAGCAATAAAGAACACTTACTCATTTAATGTGCTGGGCAATATGGTGCTTCGATCAGTGTGCTATACTACAAGCACTCCCTCCTGATTCACACTTCAGAGATATCCTCAAATACAGCTGATCGAGTTCACCTGGCTTGACTTAAATTTGAATATCACCCAGCCCTCCTGAGTTATTTGCTTTGATTCAGGTTGGGTGGAATCATAGATAAAGCATGCACTGTTTGTGGAATAGGTCCCAACAGTATAATACACATGAGCAAGCACTGGATAGCACATATCACACTGACACGCAGACACAGCATTAATGGTGTAAGGAATCCAGGTGACGACCCCATAAGGTCAGTTACATCTAATGCTTTCTATCGCATCCACGCCCACACCACAATGCTCCATTACTTTCTCATTTGTAAGTCTGTCACGCCATGCAACTCCACATGCTCCTTTCAAGTAACTCATTCCTACTGCTCTCACTTTTGTGTGGTCCAAGTTTAGCTTCCATACGCTATAGTAGGTATCACAATACTATCATCCAGCGACTTTTTTACTTCCATGCTTACTTCCCTATTCTTATAATTGCTGTCGAAGAACCAGCAACCTTTCTTTCTGTTGCTCCATTTCAAGCACTTCCTCCTCCAACCTTCCATGCTTACTCATCACACTACCCATGCATTAAATGCACTCACATTTTCCATTTCCTCACCATCTAACCTCACTGTGCATTCAGTTACTTCATTTCTCTTGAAGACCATAACTTTACTCTTTCCTATATCTCCTTTAAATTCCGTTCCTTAAACACTCCCTTAGACTCATTCACCAAGCATTGCAGTTCCCCTTCGTCTTCACCTAACAATACAGTATCATCTGCAAACAACAGAACAGGAAGTTTCCAAATGCTATCCTCTCTCATTGGGACTGCTTCAACATCCAGTGTCCTCCCTTGTATCTATTTTATATCCTCGACTATAACTGAATAACCATGGAGACATGACAAATCCCTTTTTCAATCTAACACTCAGTTAGAAAAATTCACTCAGTTCACCATCCACTAGCGCTGCAGCTTTAGCACCTTCGTACATTTTCTTCAAAGCATTATCTTTCCATTTACGCCATATATTTTTAATATTTTCCACATTCATTGTCTGTCCACTGTGTCATATGCTTTCTCCAAATCCATAATTGCCGCAAAAGCTTCTATCCCTTCTCTAGAAACTTTTCCACTGAAGACCTAGGGATGAATGTCTGATCTGCACAACCTCTTCCCTTCCTAAAACCTCCCTGTACTTTTCCAACTAATTCTTTTGTTATTTCCCTAACTCTGTCAATAAATATCCTGTCATATGCTCTTCCACTAAGAGGACAAATGCCGCTATGATTACCACACGCTTCTTTTCCCCCTTGTAATGTCTACCTATATATATACCTAGGCTGCTTCCCCCAAGTAAAGGGAGGTAGCCGAGATAGGACGACACACTCCCCACTTACGCATCCATTCAAACACATCCATTCGCATCTTAGCCCCAAAGGAAAGAAGGGACAGATCCTCACCACACCACACCGCACGAGGGTCAACCGCGCACTGCAATCAGTGACATCCGCAGCAGGGCCCGACAGCAGAGCTGGTTTACCCCTGCAATATCATAATAGACCCATCCCCTTACCCGCACCTGACCTGATTAGCTGAACAGACCAAATGCGGGAGAATATCCCCCCAGGCCTGCGTCATCATTTATTCATTCACAAAATATCTCCATTTATTTCTGTCACGCACAGCCACTCTTCCTTGTAACGTACAGGAGAATAATTAAACCTGACTTTCAATCCTCCGGTATTCTACATTCCTCTCAGGCCAATGTGCACATCTTGCATATCCATTTTACCATTATCTCTCCCCCACGCTTCATCATCTCACCACACACTCCTTCAATTCCTGGGGCATTCCTCATTTTCACTTTTTTCATTGTTTTCACTACTTCCAAACTTTTTTTTTTTATGTATCCACCTCTGGACATAGGCTTCACAGCCTGCTCCCAAGGCCCAGTAGTCTTCCTACATACCACACACCTCTACATGTCACCACTTCGCCGCTAAAACCCACCGTCTCATAGAAGACAGGTGCACTGGTACTAGCAGGTGTATTTTTACGTCATGTTGGTGGGTCTTCTGGTAGATCAGTAAAGTATGCTTTTATGAAATTCAGATCTTTAAACTGTTCCCTGCCCCACCTGGGATTCAATCCTGGGTCCAATAGAACTGCAGGTCGCCTCTCTGCCGAGTCAGCCACCGTTTCCCCCCAATTGGTTAAAGTGTTCCCTCCATCTGCTCACTTTTTCTACCTTCTCCACAGTCAATCTACCATTTTGATCTTTCATTTCCCTACTAACTTTTTTATCACTGTTCTAACTCGCTTTACCTCCCTCCAGAACATTTATTACACTCCATCCAGCTTACACTTAAATTCCTTCCTAATTCCTCATCCACTCTCTTTTTACTCTATCTCACTAATCTTTTCACCTCTCTCATCCTCTCTACATGTAACTCACTTTTCCGTCTCTCACCTACCTCCATGCCTCTGCATCCCATCCACTCCCTATATGGTTTCTTTTTTTGTGCCACAGCTTGTCTCACCTCTTCATTTCATCATGCTGTTCCTTGCACTCCCTTTCGCCTTCTCTTCACCCCACTCACCACCTCACATGCTGCACAGATTTCTTCTGCGAATATCTTGCACACACCTTCCACGTCCCCCATCCGTTCCAAATCATATTTGCCCCATCGCTCCTCCACTTCTCTGTCATATTCTTTATTCTATTCTCTTGCAACTTTTCTACCTTCCTTGTATAGGCTACTTCATCCTGTGATTCTCCCCTTCTATTCATCCATCGCATTTGCACCTTTACTTTCACCACCACCAAGTGGTGGTCAGAAAGTCCACTCCTCTAACCTCTGTATGCTCTTGCATCCATTACATAACTTCTCGTTCTCTCATCCACAGACACAGTCAATCATTGCCTCCGTTCATCCAGTTCACGATCCATAAATAAGATAAAATAAAATAAAGAAAATGGTACATCCTGAAGTCTGAACCTGACCCGTGACATTTACTTTTGATCATTCTGCACCAGAATGGAATCATTTCCTCAGATGACAGACAACGTATTTATCAGTTTTACCGAAAGCAGACCTGTCATTCGCGAAATAATTACCATCAATCTATTTTTATTCATCTATCTATCTATCTATCTGTCTATTTATCCGTCTATCTGTCTATATATCTACTGTATATCTGTATATGTATATTTATATTTATATCCATATCTATCTATGTATCCATCTACTATATATATATACTGTATAAATATATATATATATATATATATATATATATATATATATATATATATATATATATATATATATATATATATATATAGAGAGAGAGAGAGAGAGAGAGAGAGAGAGAGAGAGAGAGAGAGAGAGAGAGAGAGAGAGAGAGAGAGAGAGAGAGATTCCAACTAATGTTTTCTATATCAATGATTAAGGTATCACGTTTGTAATCTTCTGGAAGGCATCTTACACCGTACATGTAGATCTTCATGGATTTCAGTCTGTTTAAAGTCCTGGTCTATGATTTACCGAGACAGTTCTTACACACTTTCGGTGCCACACTGCCCGTAAGCACAGGAGGCAGTGCTATTGAACATTTTGTAGACATGATTCAGCAGGAACTCCCAGGAAATCATCACCAGTAGAATTCATGTTTAGTTGGGGGAATTGTGACATATAATCTCATCTCCCTGCCACATAGTTTCTGATGAGATATAATTTTTATGCCACCTTATTCAGTATATTCAGTGTAGCCCTACAGTATATATCAATGGGGAGACCATGGTCCACGTCGTCTGAGAGGGTACCTTATATGTCTGTAAGGCCTTCACCTATTCGATATCCGGGGATGCGCCAGGTAGCCTGAGTGAGATCCAGAGAATAGAATAAGAATAAATTCAGCTCCAAGACATCAACCACTTATTTGACTACAGACGAAGGGAAATTGAAACAGTTAGTGGTGTAGAATTCTAATTAACACAAATCTTGGGGACATCATCACTGAATTCAACTGTGTATCTGACAGTGTAACATGGATTGTAATTACACTAGACAAAGATACACACTGAAAGTAATACAAATATATATACCGACTTTTCAAAGCTCAGATGATAAAATAAAAACATTCGATGACGACATCTTCCAGATTATGGAAGAAGAAAAGACCACATTACAGTGCTCATGGCAGACTTCAATGCAGAAGTTGGCAACTTGAAAAATGGAGAAGCATTTATGGGAAAATTAGGAGTTGAAGAATGGAATTACAGAGGTGAAATGGTGGTAAATTTTGCTGAAATGTATAAGGCAAGAATAATGAGCACATTCTTTCACAAAAATACAGGAAAAAAAAACTGGAGAAACAAAGAGTGAAGTTGATTTGATAATAGCAGATATGAATAACATGATCATAAATGTTCGTTTTAAAAACATAGGCAACTCTACGTTGTTGCAACCCTCCATCTGACCAAACACATATCGCCCCCCCTTCCCTGCACACCTAACCAAGAACATAACGGCCCTCCCCCCGACCCCCTCTATGTAACACAGAGACATTAAAATGTTAAAGTTTCAGTAGTTTATCCATGGCAATGATGAAGTTATGAGCCGACATGATGAAATAATGACTCATGCGTTTCTTCATTTAGGCAACCATTTTTTATGATTACATAATAGGTACAGTCATGAAACTTCAAACATAACTAGATATTCATGTAATCATTTATCATGTACAAATTCTGCCTCATAGGTTTAATAGTTGCAAAGTTTTAATGAAAAATGCACTAAAATAATAATTTTTATGGATTTTTGCAGTTTCATAACAATCTCATGGCATTCTAAGTACCAAAAAGCACCAGGAGGCATATTGATAAATATTCCTGAAGAGTTTGAAGTCTGTAGCCTATCTGTATTGGTTTCTGAGTCCTAGCCCGGAAATGAAAAAAAAAAAGTTAATTTATTCATCATAAAAACAAAAAATGCTTAAGACACAGCATTCTGCCTGTCAAAAGGCACCAGCTCACTATAAGGCACATAACTATGTGAAATTTCATGACTCTATAGTGATTCCTTATTGAGTTTTGGCGTCAGATTATTTCTGTGGGAGTGCACTGAAATCTCTGAGGAAAATTACTGTATTTTTCAAACTGCTTAAAACACAGCAACCTACCTATACAAAGGGACCAATTCACTATAAGACACATAGCTATGAGAAATTGCATGACTCTGCAGTTAATACTTTTTGAGATTTGCTCCGGAAACGAAAATCCCTATGCCCAGTTGCCCAACTCTACGAACGGACCCCAGTGATAATACCCTCCTCCGACTTTGTCATGTGGAGGGTAAAAAGTAAATACAGGAAGTGACCATATAATGGTGGGTTGCACTGCCAGATTCAAATTCAGAAGCGTGAGAAAAATGCTAAATAAAACCAAAAAGATATGCCCAATTAAAGTAAGCAAAAACAAAGCAGCATTTCAGTTAGAAATAACGAACAGATTTCAGATTCAAAGTTATGCTGAGTGTGACATTGGTGAGTTCAGTGACAGACTAACAAAAGTGCTACGATAATCAGCGGAGGGAGTAGAGAAAGCTTCCACAACCAGGGCCAGCAAGTGTTCAAAAATAACCCTCGAGCTCATGATATGAAAAAATTAGATGAAAGTAAAAAAAAAAAAAAAAACATGAGATAGATGTATTGGAATTTAAAAAGCATATCAACAGGAGATAGAGAGCAGAAAAAAAAGAAACAAGGGTCAGCTCGGAGAAATCATAAGACAAGGAAAAAGAATGAAACAAGTCCAAAACAAAATGCTACTATGAAAGCAACAAATCACGTCACTTAAAGCAAAAAAAAAAAAAAAAAGGAAAAAAAGCGAAGTCATTAAATGCATTCATTAGATGGTAAAGAGTTGAAGAAAAAAAAAAGCTATGCTTCCAAAATAAATAGTATCAGTAGCTAGCTTTTCAGCTGACACAAGTGAAATACCAGATGTAACACCAGAAGAAGTAAACATTTCTCCTAGAAATGTGAAAAGAGGGAAGACCCGAGGAGGAGATGGAATAGTAGCACATTTGCTGCCGAATGCAGTAGTAGAAGTAAAAAACAGCTTCCAATTTACATATTCAGTGTATGAAAAAGAAAATTCCCAAAACACAGTGTAATGCAATAGTTATTTTGCATTACAAAAAAGTCGACTCAAAAGATCTTAGTAACGATCGACCCATTAGCTTATTACCAGTTATTTAAAAACGCTTCACTAAATTCCTTACGAACAGAATACCAACAATTTGGAAAGAAAACCGGCCTCGTGAACAGACAGGATTCCAAAGTTGGTATTCGACTACTGATCATCTACCAACAATGAAACAGCTGACAGAGAAAACTACAGAAAAAAATAAACCACAGTTTTTTTTTTTTTTTTTTTATTTCAGGAAGAAGGACCAAAGGCAACGAGCCTGCAAAACTATTCATTCCAAGAGAAAAACAAAATATAAGAGAGAGCCAAATTCAAGATCCGATCATTTCCAGATGCCTGGACACACTGCATTTGAAAAACTGGAGATAATAGGAAGTAGGAAATACAGACAGAGGGAGACAGTTCCAGAGTTGACCTGTTGCATAAATGAAGGACTGGGAGTAACGGTAACTCTTGCATTAGAGAGTTGGACAGAAAAGGGATGAGAGTTTGCTGCTAGACGGGTGTTATGTGCCCGTCATAGGGGTAGAGGAATACATGCAGACAGTTCAGAGGAGCAGTGACCATTGAAGTAGCGATAGAAAAGAGATAAAGATGCAACAGTGCGGCGAAGAGACAAAGGTTGAAGGGAGTCAGTAAGAGGAGGAGAGTTAATGAGGTGAAAAGCCTTTGACTCCACCCTATTGAGATGAGCTGTATGTGGGGAGCCTCCCCACACATGAGAGTTGTACTCTACACAAGGGCGGATAAAACCCCTGTATAGAGTCAACAATCGTGCAGGGGTAAAGAAAGAGCAGAGTCGGCTTAGCACACCCAATCTCTTGGAAGCAGATTTTACAAGAGATGTAATATGATCATTCCAAGACAAGTCCCGAGTAAATGAAACCCCAAGCATGTTCAAGGTTGATGCAGGATTAAGCTGAATATTATCAAACATTGGTGGGTATACCTGTGGAAGATTTTGTCTGGTTGGTAGGTGCAAAAACTGAGTCTTTGATGCATTAAAAACAACAAGATTATTGTTACCCCGGTTAGAGATATGAGCCAAGTCAGACATTAGGTGTGCCATAGCCTCATCCCTTGTTTGTTGAAGTAACTGCTGAGATGGACGTTGTGGGAATCGAATGGAAAGGTGAAGGGTGGAGTCATCAGCGTATGAGTGGATAGGGTTAGATGTACAGCTTAGAAGGTCATTGATAAATAAAAGGAAGAGAGTTGGTGATAGGACAGAGCCCTGAGGAACACCACTATTAATAGATCTAGGAGAAGAACGATGGCCGTCTACAACAGCGGCTATAGGACGACCAGAAAGGAAGCTAGAGATGAAGGCACAGATAGAAGGATAGAAACCGTAAGAGGGCAGTTTGGAAATTAAAGATTTATGCCAGACTCGATCGAAAGCCTTAGAGATGTCAAGTGCAATGGCAAAGCTTTCGCCAAAGTCCCGAAAGGAGGATGACCAGGAGTCTGAAAGGTAGGTGAGAAGATCGCCGGTGGAGCGTCCCTGACGGAACCCATACTGACGATCAGAAAGAAGGTTGTGATAGGAAAGATGCTTTAAAATTTTTCTATTAAGAACAGACTCGAAAACTTTTGAGATACAGGATGTTAAAGCAATTGGACGATAGTTGGGAATGGTCACCCTTCTTTGGGACTGGCTGAATGAGAGCAAACTTCCAGCAGGAAGGAAAGGTACAAGTTGACAGACAAAGGCGAAAGAGTTTGCCTAGGCAGGGTGTAAGCACAGAAGCACAATTCTTGAGAACAACAGGAGGGACTCCATCAGGCCCATATGCCTTATTAGTATTGAGGCCTGTAACAGCAGAAAATACATCAACTGAAGAAATTTTAATGTCAGCCATGAAGAAGTCAGAGGGGGAAAGTGATGGAGGAACAGCACCGGAATCGTCTAAGGTGGAATTGGAGGAGAAAGTCTGAGCAAAGAGATCTGCTTTATCAGTAGAAGAAATAGCTACAGAGCCATCAGAGTAGAAAAGAGGAGGGAAGGATGATGAGGTAATGTTGTTAGAAAGGTTTTTGGCAAGGTGCCAGAAGGAGCGGGAAGAATTAGAGTTAGAGAGTTGAGAGCACTTAGTACGGATGAAATTATTTTTAGCAGAGCAAAGCACAGACTTAGCACGATTCCGGGCAGAAACGTATAAAAGATGTGATTCAGGGGTGGGTTGGCTCCAGTACCTTTTATAGGCCCTCTCCTTGTTGCGAACAGCATTAGAACAAGCGTGATTTTGTTGATTACAAAAAGGCTTTTGACTGAGTGAAGTACATAACAATAATATATTCATTGCGGGAACATGGAGTGTATGAAAACATTGTAAAACTGCTCGAAAAATTATATAGAGAGGGATCTGCAACAGTTAAATTACACAAAGACTTGGAAAAAATATCAAGATTGAGAAGTGCGTGCGTCATGAATATACGATTTCAGTAAAATTATTTACAGTATGCCTAGAAAGAATTATCAGAAAACTAGACTGAGAGAACAAAGGAGTAAA
Organism: Coenobita brevimanus; assembly: GCF_032717465.1. Lineage (NCBI taxonomy): Eukaryota > Metazoa > Arthropoda > Malacostraca > Decapoda > Coenobitidae > Coenobita > Coenobita brevimanus. Next base: position 20,569,483 of record NC_137020.1, on the reverse strand, counting down.
CATAGATGGAGAAAATCTAGACCATTTAAGATTTCCAGATGATGTTATCCTAGTCTTAGATACTGCGCAGACATTGCGAAGAATATAATATGACCTAAATACAGAGAGAGAGAGAGAGAGAGAGAGAGAGAGAGAGAATCTCAGAGTTGGGCGTAAAGATGAACTGGAGTAAAACTAAAGCAATGTTTACTCCATGTAAACCAAGGAGTGTCATCAGAATAAGCGAAGAAATTCTAGACGAAGTCGGGGAATACAATTACCTGGGGCAAATACTAAAACTAACGAAAGACCATGATAGCGAAAAAGAACGGCGCATTACTATTGGATGAAAAGCAACATGCCAATATGTATGAAATTATAATTCTATAACGAATGAATATGGTTATGAGACCTGGAAATTGACAAAGATGATGGAAAATCCACTAATCCGTTCTCAAGGAGCAATGGAACGGTCGATGTTAAGAATAAGAAACAGGAAAAGATCAACTTGGGTGAGGGAGCAGACTAAAGTCAAAGACATTAAAGAAGATATAAAATGAACAGGAATGGAGTTAGGCAGGTCATCAAGTGAGAAAGAGGGATAACAGATGGAGCAAGAGGCTGACTGACTGGAGTCTTCTAGACTATAAGCATAGCAGAAAAAGTTTGTCGGTAAAACGTGGCAGAGATTAGCTCGGTCAAACACTTTGTGGAAGGCCTTTGTATATATATATATATATATATATATATATATATATATATATATATATATATATATTGCCAGACGCCTCAATCCCGTTTGGGGTGGCCACAAACAAATCGCCTCCAAGTCGCCCTGTTCCCCGCCATTTCACTGCCCTGCTCCCAACTCACACACCCCTCTCTCATATACCTCTCCACCCTATCCCTCCATCTCATCCTCGGCCTCCCCCTCCCTCTTCCCCCCTCCACCTCACTCACATACACTCTCTTCGTCAGTCTTTCACCCTCCATCCTCTCCACATGGCCAAACCACCTCAGTGTGTTCCTCATAACGCTTCCTATCACATCCACATTCACACCACAACACTCCTTTATATCTTCATTCGTCAGCTTGTCTCTCCACGTGACTCCACAGGCTCCTCTTAAATAACTCATTTCCACTGCTCTCACTCTTGACTTGTGTCCTTCCAACAATGTCCAAGCTTCACTTCCGTACGTTAGAGTTGGTATCACAATACTGTCATGTAGTAACTTTTTCACTTCCATGCTCACTTCCCTGTTTCTTATCACTGCTTTCAAAGAACCAGCAACCTTTCTTCCCTGCTGTACCCTTTCAAGCACTTCACCCTCCAAACCTCCATCCTTACTCATCACACTACCCAAGTACTTAAACGTACTTACATTTTCCAATTCCTCACCATCCAACCTCGCTGTACATTCACTAACTTCACCTCTCTCAAAGACCATCACTTTACTCTTCCCTACATTCACCTTTAGATTCCGTTTCTAACACACTCTCTCAAACTCATCCACCAAGCCTTGCAGCTCCCCTTCGTCTTCACTCAACAACACAGTATCATCTGCAAACAACAGTACAGGGAGTTTCCAAACACTATCCTCTCTCACCAGGGCCACTCCAACATCCACTACCCTACCTTGTACCTCTTTTATTACCCCATCCATGTACAGATTGAACAACCATGGATACATGACACATCCTTGTTGCAAACCAACTTTCAAAGAGAAAAATTCACTTAGTTCACCATCCACACGCACTGCAGCCTTCGCACCATCGTACATACTCTTCACAGCATTCAACAACTTCCCATCTACTCCATATATTCTTAACACTTTCCACAATCCTTGTCTATCCACCCTGTCATATGCTTTCTCCAAATCCATGAAAGCTGCATACAACTTCCTTCTCTAGAAACTTTTCCACTAAAGATCTAAGAATGAATATCTGAACTACACAACCTCTTCCCTTCCTAAAGCCTCCCTGTTCTTCTCCAACTAATTTCTCTGTTCTTTCTCTAACTCTGTCTATAAGTATCCTACCATACACTTTTCCTATTATACTAAGAAGACAAATGCCCCTATGATTACCACACACTTCTTTTTCCCCTTTTCCTTTTTACAAGGGAATAATTATACCTGACTTCCAATCCTCCGGGACTCTACCTTCCTCCCAGGCCAATCTGCACATCTTCCACATCCATTCTACTACTATCTCTCCCCCATGCATCAGCATTTCACCACACATTCCATCAATTCCTGGGGCTTTCCCCGATTTAACTTTCTTCATTGCTTCCACAACTTCTATCCTACTGATTTCTTCCTGTCTTCTCACCTCCCTCCTTCTCCCAACCATTCCTCAGCCACTTATACTCGCATTACTTCCATCCTCTACGTTCAACAATTCCTTAAAGTGTTCTCTCCATCTGTTCACTTTTTCTCCCTTCTCCACTAGTAATCTACCATTTCTATCTTTCACTCCCCTGCTAACTTCACTTCCACCCTGTCTTACTCTTTTCACTTCTCTCCAGAACATTTTCTTACAGTCCCTCCACTTTACACTCAAATTCCTTCCAAATTCCTCATCCACTCTCTTCTTACTCTCTCTTACTAATCTTTTCACCTCTCTTTCTTTCCACATATAACTCTCTCTTCCGCCTCTCAATTTCTCATCCATTCATTGTATGCTTTCTTCTTTTGTGCCACAGCCTGTTTCACCTCTTCAGTCCACCACGCTGTTCCTTGCACCCCCCTCCGTCTTCTCTTCCTTCCACACACCACATCACATGCTGCACATATTTCTTCTGTAAATATCTTACACACACCTTCCACGTCTCCCATCTGCTCCAATTCATATTTGCCCAATCGTTCCTCCACTTCTCTCTTATACTCTGCCTTCTTCTCATCCTCTTGTAACCTTTCCACTCTCCTTGCAACTACTCCTTCCTCTCGTCTTTCCCTTCTTCTATTCCTCCATCTTACTTGCATTCTAATTCTGGCCACCACCAAGTAGTGGTCAGAAAGTCCACTCCCCCAACCTCTATACACTCTTGCATCCTTTACACATCTTCGCATCCTTTCATCCACACACACATAATCAATCATTGCCTTCCTTTCATTCAGTTCACCACCCACCCTTCTCATCACTCGCCATGTATACCTGTGGATCATTTTATGCCTGAAGAGAGTATTGGCTATCACCAACCCCCTCCCAGCACAAATGTCCACTAACGCACTCCCATTCTCATCTATCTCAGCAGGCACACCCCACTCACCAACTATTCCATCCACCTTCACATTCCCAACTTTACCATTCATATCACCAATCAAAAACACTCTCTCATTCCTTCCAAACTTTTCCATGCACACTTCCACATTTGTCCAGAACTTTTCTCTCACTCTTCTAGGACGATCTTGCGTTGGCGCATACACACACACAATCGCTCACATTTGTATTCCAACTTTCAACTTTACCCACACAATCCTTGACCCAACTGATCCATACTGTCTTATGCTCCTCTTCCATCTTTTACTCACAACTATACATACTCCTTCCTTTGCCCTCTCATTCTCACCAACTCCTGCACATATACCCCATCCATACTCCCATTCTCTCACACTTTCTCCTCTCCATTTTGTTTCAGTTATTCCACATACATCCACTTTCGCACCCTCAAGCACCTGGACAATCTCTCTCTCTTTCACCTCATCATTCGCTCCTCTTACATTCCATGTACTCATTACCAAGTCCTTTGTCCGGTCCTGGGTCGTCATCTTTTGGTCAGTCCTTGTCCGAGGTTTCTTGTTTGTTTTTTTAGTTAGTTGTTTTCCGGGGAGGGGCACTAACCCTCCGCCAACCCTTTTAGTCGCCTTTTACGACAAGCAAGGATACTGGGGGAGTATTCTTGAAAATCCCCCTACCCCCATGGGGTATATATATATATATATATATATATATATATATATATATATATATATATATATATATATATATATATATATATATATATATATGTATATATATAATATATATATATATATATATATATATATATATATATATATATATATATATATATATATATATATATATATATATATATATTATATATATATATATATATATATATATATATATATATATATATATATATATGTATATATATGTATATATATATATCTATCTATCTATCTATTGCCAGACGCCTCAATCCCGTTTGGGGTGGCCACAAACAAATCGCCTCCAAGTCGCCCTGTCCCCCGCCATTTCACTACCCTGCTCCCACCTCACACCCCCCTCTCTCATATACCTCTCCACCCCATCCCTCCATCTCATCCTCAGTCTCCCCCTCCCTCTTCCACCCTCCACCTCACTCGCATACACTCTCTTCGTCAGTCTTTCACCCTCCATCCTCTCCACATGGCCAAACCACCTCAGTGTGTTCCTCACAACGCTTCCTATCACATCCACATCAACACCACAACGCTCCTTTATATCCTCATTCGTCAGCCTGTCTCTCCACGTGACTCCACAAGCTCCTCTTAAATAACTCATTTCCACTGCTCTCACTCTTGACTTGTGTCCTTCCAACAACGTCCAAGCTTCACTTCCGTACGTTAGAGTTGGTATCACAATACTGTCATGTAGTAACTTTTTTACTTCCATGCTCACTTCCCTGTTTCTTATCACTGCTTTCAAGGAACCAGCAACCTTTCTTCCCTGCTGTACCCTTTCAAGCACTTCACCCTCCAAACCTCCATCCTTACTCATCACACTACCCAAATACTTAAACGTACTCACATTTTCCAATTCCTCACCATCCAACCTCGCTATACATTCACTGACTTCACCTCTCTCAAAGACCATCACTTTACTCTTCCCTACATTCACCTTTAGGTTCTCGAGGCCATAACAGCAGCGGCCTCAAAACGGCCTCGGAGGCAACGCCATTATGCCTAAGTTCTTCCCCATTCTGAGTCACCCTTGTACCCCAGCCTTCAGCCTCCAAATGCTCCGATATGGCCGGCTATAAAACTTATACAACATACAATGACTGATAATTTTAGCAGTAAAGATATATATGAATCTATCTATGTAAAAGTATATATATATATATATATATATATATATATATATATATATATATATATATATATATATATATCCCCCCCCTGGGGGTAGGGGGGATATATATATATATATATATATATATATATATATATATATATATATATAGTTTTACATAGATAGATTCATATATATCTTTACTGCTAAAATTATCAGTCATTGTATGTTGTATAAGTTTTATAGCCGGCCATATCGGAGCATTTGGAGGCTGAAGGCTGGGGTACAAGGGTGACTCAGAATGGGGAAGAACTTAGGCATAATGGCGTTGCCTCCGAGGCCGTTTTGAGGCCGCTGCTGTTATGGCCTCGAGGCCGCATTAAGGAAGGAGATAGTGAAACCTGGCAAGATGGGACCCTAATGTTTTGTGTTTATTTTTAAGCTCTGATATGGAAGATGTGAGTGGGTAGCATAGTGTTGGTGTAGATATTCTCTCTCTCTCTCTCTCTCTCTCTCTCTCTCTCTCTTTTTCTCTCTCTCAGTATACTTCATCCGGCACGCTTTAACTCCCTTTACTCATATATACCTGCCTATGTATGCTGTATTTCCCGTGTATCTACAGTATACTACTATAAATCTCGGTCATTGTATATGTTATATAAGTTTTATAGCCGGCCATACCGCAGCATCCAGGAGGCTGAAAGTTGGGGTACAGGGGTTAATCAGCATGGCGAAGAACATAGGCATGGCGGTATTAGCCTCCCAGGCCGTTCTGAGGCAGCTACTGTTATGACCTCGAGGACACAATGGCCAAAACTGCACTTAGGAGACGGAATTTGTAGTTAGGCACTGAGGTCATATTCAAATTTATCTTTAGATCTTCCAATTTTCCATTTTTTTTCTAATGCAATAGTTGGAACAAGTGTGTCCGTGTTGCCTGGTGGCAGTGGTTCCCGGTCGACCATTTCCGGTGAGAGCGGCGTGGCATCAGACACTGCTGTGTGTGTGTGTGTGTGTGTGTGTGTGTGTGTGTGTGTGTGTGTGTGTGTGTGTGCGTATGTGAGAGAGAGAGAGAGAGAGAGATAGATAGATAGATAGATAGAGAGAGAGAGAGAGAGAGAGAGAGAGAAGCCTTCAGCTGCTTCCACACAGTCGTTTTCCACCAAATTTTGCATACGTCTCCAGATGCGCCAAAAAATGCCACATGCAAAAATTCTAAAAACATTACTCACTTTGAGTTTTTTTTTTTTTTTTTTTTTTCCTAGAGGGTAAAAGTGTTTCACCCATTCTTCAACATATATCTGCCACCCGGTGTTAACAGGCGTGACTTGACCACGGCAGCCAACTGCCGGTCCGCTAAGGTCGAATTCCTCTGCCTAAGAGCACTCGCCTCACCATAAAGCTACTGGCCTACGGCCGGCTCAGAACATCCAACTTCCGAGGAACCCGGCTAACATAGGGCCCAGTCCCACCTATTCGAGGGGAGAATCTTCAAACAACACCAACTTCCGAGCTTCATACCTATTCTAAATTAGCTTTTTTTTTTTTTTTTTTTATGACAATGCATAGACTAAAAGTTGAAACGAAGGAATTCCGACTTTGCCTGTATCAAGTAAACGCAACTGACAGGTGTTTCAAGAATAAATGTATGCATAATGGAGCGTATGGAGAATCAATGGCAAGCACAGTGAGCGAAATTTTAAGAAAGAACTAACACATAAAGATATCGGATTAGCTGCTTTGAGAATTTTGTGGCATCAGAGAGCGCGCGCTCGCACAAGAGAGAGAGAGAGAGAGAGAGAGAGAGAGAGAAACCTGCGGCCAAATTAGCCACCATTCATAACTGAGCCAACAGAGCTGACTATCTCTGTGTGATGTGCTTTAGAGTAGTGCATGCCAAGAACTTATTAGTTCATGGTGCATTACAAACAATCAAAAGAGCTTGATATGACAAGCTTGTGTTTTGAGCACCAAAGTGCTCCGAAAGTGCACCAAACAACACCTTGCTGTCACACAGAAATTTCTCGGACTGGTGGTGAATGTCTCGGGCAAGGGGATATCCTTAAAAATGACTCATGAAATACGCCTCATGGGCGGGGATGGACGTCTTCCCGACAATCAATATACATCTTCATTGTTGTGTGCCCATTTGTCTGTGGAAAACGGATTTTCGAGATCATCCGTCTGAGCTGAAAGCCGAGCCCTCTCGCAGGGTCCAGCCAATTAGGCACCTGAAGCGGGCCTAAG
>NC_137020.1:20527195-20557195 GCF_032717465.1 Coenobita brevimanus | reverse complement strand
TATATGTTTATATATATATATATATATATATATATATATATATATATATATATATATATATATATATATATATATATAGATATATATATATAAATGTATATAGATATTTATGTATATATATATAAATGTATATATATATATATATATATATATATATATATATATATATATAGATAGATAGATATATATATATATATATATATATATATATATATATATATATATAAATGTTTATAGATATATATATATATATATATATATATATATATATATATATATATATATATATATATATATATATATATAAATATATATATATATATATATATATATATATATATATATATATATATATATATATATATATATATATATATATACACATATTGTTACGGAACAGAGAAAGATAATGTACACTTAAAGTGAGAATACTAAAAATCACTACTGTCCGGTAAAGTTCCAGGTTCAAAACAAAAGAGTTAGGTAAAATTGCAAGTTAAAGTTTAATGCTCAAACTAACAACAAAACATTCAGGACTCATAAGGTTAATGCAATGGCAAAAAACAGGTTAAATATATGGTTAACTGCAATAGCCTCTATTAACATGAAATTAGCAAGAGGAAATTTACCTAAGTCAGCCCTGATAAAATGAAAACACATTGGGTAATGCTCAGTTAATGCAAGATAAATTATTACAGATACAAAGTAGTAGTATAAGTGGCTGACAAAATGAATCCTACATAAATTACAAAAAAAACCTCACTAGGCCTACAAATCAACACCTTATGCTATACCGTACAAGGAAAAAATGCAATAACAGTTATACTCAAATTACACAGCTGCTGGATGGTTGTAGACTTCCGGAGCACTCACAACAATAACTGTACAGGGGAGGACAGAGATGTGAACAAAATGATTAAGTGGCCATGATGCAGAGACTGAGCTCATTATATAGGGGCCGGCAGAGCTTGATACAACGTGTAAGAAGGACGCGCAAATGAAGCCATGGGGACAAAGAGTTGAAAATCCTGCTCTGAACAACAGAAAGGACGACTTACCTTATTATAACGGTAGAAGGGGGGGACTGAGGCAAAACACGCTCGTGATCAAACAGGCAGCACACTGTACGTTAGAATTACACAAAGGATGATGAAATCATAGGCTATGTAACACCTCCCCACAAAGAAAAAGAAATTTACAAAGGAAATTTCTTATTACTCTAAAACAATCTGTCTAAAGTCTAGATAAGCAATCTGCAATAACATTATCTTTCCCCTTGACATGTTGTATGTCTAATGAATACTCCTGAAGAAGTAGACTCCATCTTGTCAATCTCTGATTTTTATCTTTAAACTTACTAAGGAATTTCAGTGGGTTATGATCGGTATAAATGACTATGGGGTCAAAAACAGAACACAAATAAAATGAAAAATGCTGTAAACCCAAAATCAAGGCCAAAAGCTCTTTCTCAATAGTTGAGTAGTTCTTTTGAGGTGGAGTGAAATTCTTACTGTAATAAGATACAGGGTGTTCAATACCCTGATCATCCTCTTGCAGCAAAACAGCCCCAGCTCCTGTATCACTTGCATCAACAGCCATCTTAAAAGGCTTAGCAAAATTTGGAGTAGCGAGCACTGGCTGACTTAATAGGATAGCTTTAAGTTTGTTAAAAGAGGATTCACAGTTATCGGTCCATACAAATTCAACTCCCTTTTTCAGTAGGTCTGTAAGTGGTGATACAAGAACTGAAAAGTTAAGAACAAATCTCCTGTAATAACCAACCATTCCCAAAAATCTTTGTAGCTCTTTCTTACTTTTAGGTCTGGGAAGATCACTTATAACCTGAACCTTAGCTCCTGGTGGTGCAACATGTCCATCACCAATTACGTACCCGAGGTACTGAACTTTAGCTTGACCAAACTCACACTTTGATAAATTAGCTACAAGATTAGCCTGAACCAAACGCTCAAGAAATTTACTGACAAGGCATAGGTGATCTTTCCAGTTGTCACTGAAGATTAATACATCATCAATATAAACAACACACCCTGCCAAACCCTCTGTTACAACATTCATGAGCTTCTGAAATGTGGCTGGTGCATTCTTCATACCATATGGCATTACCGAACATGCAAAAGTCTTTCCTAGTGTTACAAAACATGAGATCTCCCTAGCACGTTCAGTCATAGGTACTTGCCAGTATCCCTTTAACAAATCAAACTTACTTATGTACCTAGCCTTTCTGATCTTGTCTATGCAATCTTCCACACGAGGGAGAGGGTAAGTGTCTGTTTTGGTTATCTGATTAACACGTCTGTAGTCAATGCAAAGCCGCTGTGACCCACCTGGCTTAGGGACTAGAGTGACAGGAGAACTCCACTCGCTCTGACAGGGCTCAATCATCCTGTGGTCCAACAGGTAGCGAAGCTCCTTCTCGATGAGAGGAACTTTCACTGGGTTCACACGGTAAGGAGGGAATTTAATTGGTTTTGCGTCTCCAACATCGACATCATGCATCAACACAGTGGTTCTCCCTGGAGTGGCATGGAACACTTGCGGGTACTCCTGCAGTAATGCCGAAAACTCCTGCCTTTCCTCGGGAGGTAGATGAGAAAGCTTAGTCTGGAGATCATTCATGATATCAGGATTCTTCCCCAAACTATCACTCAGGCTCATACTGCATGGGAGAGCTTCACTTGCAGACTCGGGTGGAACAGCTACAGTGCAGACTGGATTATTTTCGTCCCGCCTGTGATATAACTTTAGCATGTTGATGTGACATAGTTGCTTGTTCTTTCTACGATCTGGTGTGGCGATGACATAGTTGACATCACTGAGTTTCTTCTCCACGAAATAAGGACCACTAAACTTGGCTTGAAGAGGTTGCCCGTGAACTGGTAGCAGAATCAAAACCTGATCTCCTGGCTGAAAGTGGCGTAACCTGGACTTCTTATCATACCAAGTTTTCATCTTCTCCTGAGCAGCTCCTAAATTCTCTCTCGCCAGCCGTAAAGCAGTGGACAGCCGTTCTTTGAACTTCATCACATACTCCAGCAGGTTGACGTCATCTTCCTCCGATAGCCAGCATTCCTTGAGTAGCTTAAGGGGTCCCCTTACTTCATGGCCAAACAGTAGTTCAAAAGGTGAGAAGCCCAGTGATTCATTTGGAGATTCTCTTGCAGCAAATACAATGAATGGAAGACCTTTATCCCAGTCTTTCTGATGTTCCGAACAGTATTTGCTGAGCATCGATTTGAGTGTTTGATGATATCTCTCCAACGCTCCTTGGGTCTGGGGATGGTAAGCTGAAGACGTGATCTGGGTGATGCCCAACTCTTTCAGAGACTGCTTGAAAACATTTGACATGAAATTACTTCCCCGGTCTGACTGTACCTCCTTGGGCAGACCAAACTTTGTGAAGAACCCTAGCATTTCCTTAACCACGTTCTTTGCTGAGATATTTCTAAGTGGAATGGCTTCAGGATAACGAGTAGCCATATCAATCAGGGTCAACACATAAGAAAATCCTGAAGAAGTCTTAGGAAGAGGGCCCACAATATCCACCAACACACGGGTGAAAGGCGCCTCAAAAGGAGGAATGGGAACTAGAGGTGCAACCTTTACAGTCTGATTACACTTCCCCACAACTTGACAGGTGTGACAAGACTTACAATACCAGGAAACATCCCTGAAGATACCTGGCCAGTACAAGTGTTTCAAAATGCGTGCCACAGTCTTCCTTACTCCAAGGTGTCCTGCCAAACTGGAATCATGAGCCACTCTAATGATATCCTGCCTACAAACACAAGGGATGACAACTTGATGTACAACCTCCCATTCACAGTCGGCTGATGCTGTTGGGGGTCTCCACTTCCTCATAAGTACTCCTGACTTTATATAATAACAAGTAGAAGCACCAGCTGACTCTTCCTCACTGCAGGCAGAGTTAGCTAGACCTTTCAACTCAGGGTCAGCAACCTGCAACTCAACCAACTCTTGACGAGACAAATTATCAACACTACGGGGTACTGCCTCATCTGGTGAGTGGTCCAAATTAGCAAGAAAAGTGTCAGCTAGGATAACATCATCATCATCATTATCCTCTAAATCACCAGTAACTTTAGACTTAGCCCTAGTGACAGCACATGCATGGAACACATCAGGGACATCACAATCCTGGGTCGCAGCCACTGGCTCACCAGACAACTGAGGAGCTGGACACACTTGACTTCCACCAATATCATTTCCAAGTAAGAAAGTTACACCTGACATTGGGAGTGTCTCAACCAACCCAACCATAACAGAACCATTAACAAAACCAGACTCTAAATTCACTCTGCACAGAGGGACAGAGAAGTAATTATTCCCTACACCTTGTAAGATTACAGTTTCATCAGAGGAATTAACATTAGAGCCTAGAACACTGGTCAGCATAAGGGATTGGCAGGCACCTGTATCACGATATATTTTAACTGATTTCCTGTCATTACTGTCCAGAGGACTGACAAAACCATCAGACAGGAAATTAGCACATGAACTCTTGAGAGTGTCACCCTCGTTACTGCTCAAAAGAGGAGCTCCATCTTGAGAATTTAAGTTACCCCTCAAAGCAGGTTCAGTTAACTCAGTTAAAGAATTCTAGGAACTCTCAAGGGTGGACACTAGACCAATTGACTGAATATTTAAAGACTCCTTTTTGTTCACATCACGCTGTCTCCTGAAACATTTCTCCGTAGTATGACCAAGCTTACTACAATAAGTACATTTACTTTTCTGAAATCTAGAGGTGAAGCTGGTATTTACTTCCTGAGAAACATCATCTTTATTCTCTTTCCTGTTATCTGTACTCTGAGTAAAGGCAACATACTTACTCTCAGGTTTCCCTTTTTCTTTAGAATATCTCTTGAGAGTGAGAACATATTTCTACAGTTAAAACTGCAGCATCAGACAAATTATCTATTCTTTTCTCATCAAGATATAGGCTTACATCTTTATTAATACACCTCTTGAAGTCCTCCAGCAAAATCATCTGCTTAAGTTTGTCAAAATCAGAATCCACATTCTTAGAATTTAACCACTGCTCTAACAGATCTTCTTTGATTTTTGCATACTCAACATGGGATTGCTTATCTTGCTTATAAGTTGTCCTAAATTTTACTCTATAGGCTTCAGGAACAAGCTCATAGGCCTTAAGAATCAAGCTCTTAACTACATCATATTTATCAGATTGATCCTGAGGCAAAGATGCATAAGTTACTTGAGCTTTACCGGTGAGAACAGTTTGAAGGAGTACTGGCCAATACTTTTTGGGCCAATTAAAACCTGTAGCTACCCTCTCAAACAACTGAAAATACTTTGTTAAATCAGATTCATTAAAAGGAGGGACAAGTTTAACATTTTTAGCCACATCAAAATCATCAGACCTAGATGATCCAGTTCCACCTTGTTTCATGCTATACTCATGGTCTGCCTGAATCCTAGCAAGTTCAATTTGTGCCTGAGCCTGTATCTGTGCCTCCTGAATACGAGCCTGAGACTCCGCCTCCTTAGCCTGAGACTCAGCCTCCTTAGCCTGAGACTCAGCCTCCTTAGCACGTGCCTGAAACTCAGCCTCCTGAATACGAGCCTGAGACTCCGCCTCCTTAGCCTGAGACTCAGCCTCCTTAGCACGTGCCTGAAATTCAGCCTTCTTAACACTAGCCTCCTGCAGGGCTAGCTGTAACTTAGCTATTTCAGTCTGCGTTTGGTCATTTGGAGGAGTTACATTAAACAAGCTTTTTATTAATCATTCCAACAATTTGATCTTTAGAATGATGAGAGTGAACTGCAATTTCCAATTGTTGAGCAACAAGCTTAAGTTCATTCTTTGTTCTGTTTTCTACATCACACACTGTTTGCACATTTGACAAAAAATCTTTGGCTTCATCAAGTGTAGTAATAGTAGAAATCATGAATAAATCACAGTCGCAAAATATCAAACAATATCCTTATGATAATATCCTGATAAGAGGTCGCCAAATTTATGTTACGGAACAGAGAAAGATAATGTACACTTTAAGTGAGAATACTAATAATCACTACTGTCCCGTAAAGTTCCAGGTTCAAAACAAAAGAGTTAGGTAAAATTACAAGTTAAAGGTTAATGCTCAAACTAACAACAAAACATTCAGAACTCATAAGGATAATGTAATGGCAAAAACAGGTTAAATATATGGTTAACTGCATTAGCCTCTATTAACAAGAAATTAGCATGAGTAAATTTATCTAAGTCAGCCCTGATAAAATGAGAAAGCCGGATAATACTCAGTGAATGCAAGATATATTATTACAGATACAAAATATTATTAATAAGGGCTGACACCCAAAACACATGAACCACAAAAAACCCACTAGGCCCAAGAATTAACACCCCATGCTACACAGTACGAGAAAAAATGCAATAACAGTTATACTCAAATTACACAGCTGTTAGATGGTTGGAGACTTCCTGAGCACTCACAGTAATAACAGCTGTACAGGGGAGGACAGAGATGTGAAGAAAATGAGGAGTAGTTCTAAGTGGCAATAATGCAGAGACTGAGCTCATTATATAGGGGCCGGCAGAGCTTGATACAACTTGTAAGAAGGACGAGTAAATGAAGCCATAGGGGACAAAGAGTTGACAATCCTGCTCTGAACAACAGAAAGAACGACTTACTCTACTATAAGGGAGGAGGGGAGGAGTGAGGTAGAACATGCTCGTGATCAAACATGCAGCATACTGTACTTTAGAATTACACAAAGGATGATGAAATCATAGGCTATGTAACAATATATATATATATATATATATATATATATATATATATATATATATATATATATATATATATATATATACACATTTGCGCGTCCTTCTTACAAGTTGTATCAAGCTCTGCCGGCCCCTATATAATGAGCTCAGTCTCTGTATCATTGCCACTTAGATCTACTCCTCATTTTGTTCACATCTCAGTCCTCCCCTGTACCGTTATTATTATTGTGAGTGCTCCGAAAGTCTCCAACCATCTAGCAGCTGTGTAATTTGAGTATAACTGTTATTGCATTTTTTCCTTGTACGGTATAGCATAAGGTGTTGATTTGTAGGCCTAGTGAGGTTTTTTTGTAATTTATGTAGGATTCATTTTGTCAGCCAGTATTAATAATAGTTTGTATCTGTAATAATTTATCTTGCATTAACTGAGCATTACCCAGTGTATTTTTATTTTATGAGGGCTGACTTAGGTAAATTTACTATTGCTAATTTCATGTTAATAGAAGCTATTGCAGTTAACCATATATTTAACCTGTTTTTTACCATTACATTATCCTTATGAGTCCTGAATGTTTTGTTGTTAGTTTGAGCATTAAACTTTAACTTGTAATTTTACCTAACTCTTTTGTTTTGAACCTGGAACTTTACGGGACAGTAGTGATTTTTAGTATTCTCACTTAAAGTGTACATCATCTTTCGCTGTTCCGTAACATAATTTTGGCGACCTCGCCAGGATATTCAGCATATTATCATACGGATATTGCTTGATATTTTGTGACTATTACTTATTCATAATGTCTAGCATTACTACACTTGATGAAGCCAAAGATTTTTTGTCAAATGTGCAAACAGTGTGTGATGTAGAAAACAGAACAAAGAATGAACTTAAGCTTGTTGCTCAACAATTGGGAATTGCTGTTCGCTCTCATCATTCTAAAGATCAAATTGTTGACATGATTAATGAAAGCTTGTTTAATGTAACTCCTCCAAATGAGCAAACGCAGATTGAATTAGCTAAGTTACAGCTAGCCCTCCAGGAGGCTCGTGTGAAGGAAGCTGAATTTCAAGCACGTGCTAAGGAGGCTGAGTCTCAGGCTAAGGAGGCTTGTGTTAAGGAGGCTGAGTTTCATGCACAAGTTGAACTTGCTAGGATTCAGGCAGACCATGAGTATCGCATGAAACAAGGTGGAACTGGATCATCTAGCTCTGATGATTTTGATGTGGCTAAAAATGTTAAACTTGTCCCTCCTTTTAATGAATCTGATTTAACAAAGTATTTTCAGTTGTTTGAGAGGGTAGCTACAGGTTTTAATTGCCCCCAAAAGTATTGGCCAGTACTCCTTCAAACTGTTCTCACCGGTAAAGCTCAAGTAACTTATGCATCTTTGCCTCAGGATCAGTCTGATAATTATGATGTAGTTAAGAGCTTGATTCTTAAGGCCTATGAGCTTGTTCCTGAAGCCTATAGAGTAAAATTTAGGACAACTTACAAGCAAGATAAGCAATCCCATGTTGAGTATGCAAAAATCAAAGAAGATCTGTTAGAGCAGTGGTTAAATTCTAAGAATGTGGATTCTGATTTTGACAAATTTAAGCAGATGATTTTGCTGGAGGACTTCAAGAGGTGTGTTAATAAAGAAGTAAGCCTATATCTTGATGAGAAAAGAATAGATAATTTGTCTGATGCTGCAGTTTTAGTCGATGAATATGCTCTCACTCACAAGAGATATTCTAGAGAAAAAGGTAAAGCTGAGAGTAAGTACGTTGCCTCTACTCAGAGTACAGGTAACAGGAAAGAGAATAAAGATGATGTTTCTCAGGAAGTAAATACCAGCTTCACCTCTAGATTTCAGAAAAGTAAATGTACATATTGTAGTAAGCTTGGTCATACTACGGAGAAATGTTTCAGGAGACAGCATGATGTGAACAAAAAGGAGTCCTTAAATATTCAGTCAATTGGTCTAGTGTCCACTCTTGAGGGTTCCCAGATTTCTTTAACTGAGTTAACTGAACCTGCTTTGAGGGGTAACTTAAATTCTCATGATGGAGCTCCTCTTTTGAGCAGTAACGTGGGTGACACTCTCAAGAGTTCATGTGCTAATTTCCTGTCTGATGGTTTTGTCAGTCCTCTGGACAGTAATGACAGGAAATCAGTTCAAATATATCGTGATACAGGTGCTTGCCAATCCCTTATGCTGACCAGTGTTCTAGGCTGTAATGTTAATTCCTCTGATGAAACTGTAATCTTACAAGGTGTAGGGAATAATTACTTCTCTGTCCCTCTATGCAGAGTGAATTTAGAGTCTGGTTTTGTTAATGGTTCCGTTATGGTTGGGTTGGTTGAGACACTCCCAATGTCAGGTGTAACTTTCTTACTTGGAAATGATATTGGTGGAAGTCAAGTGTGTCCAGCTCCTCAGTTGTCTAGTGAGCCAGTGGCTGCGACCCAGGATTGTGATGTCCCTGATGTGTTCCCTGCATGTGCTGTCACTAGGGCTAAGTCTAAAGTTACTGGTGATTTAGAGGATAATGATGATGATGATGTTATCCTAGCTGACACTTTTCTTGCTAATTTGGACCACTCACCAGATGAGGCAGTACCCGTAGTGATGATAATTTGTCTCGTCAAGAGTTGGTTGAGTTGCAGGTTGCTGACCCTGAGTTGAAAGGTCTAGCTAACTCTGCTTGCAGTGAGGAAGAATCAACTGGTGCTTCGACTTGTTATTATATAAATTCAGGAGTACTTATGAGGAAGTGGAGACCCCTAACAGCATCAGCCGACTGTGAATGGGAGGTTGTACATCAAGTTGTCATCCCTCGTGTTTGTAGGCAGGATATCATTAAGGTGGCTCATGATTCCAGTTTGGCAGGACACCTTGGAGTGAGGAAGACTGTGGCATGCATTTTGAAACACTTCTACTGGCCAGGTATCTTCAGGGATGTTTCCTGGTATTGTAAGTCTTGTCACACCTGTCAAGTTGTGGGGAAGTGTAATCAGACCGAAAAGTTTGCACCTCTAGTTCCCATTCCTCCTTTTGAGGCACCATTCACCCGTGTGTTGGTGGATATTGTGGGCCCTCTTCCTAAGACTTCTTCAGGATTTTCTTATGTGTTGACCCTGATTGATATGGCTACTCGTTATCCTGAAGCCATTCCACTTAGAAATATCTCAGCAAAGAACGTGGTTAAGGAAATGCTAGGGTTCTTCACAAAGTTTGGTCTGCCCAAGGAGGTACAGTCAGACCGGGGAAGTAATTTCATGTCAAATGTTTTCAAGCAGTCTCTGAAAGAGTTGGGCATCTCCCAGATCACGTCTTCTGCTTACCATCCCCAGACCCAAGGAGCGTTGGAGAGATATCATCAAACACTCAAATCGATGCTCAGGAAATACTGTTTGGAACATCAGAAAGACTGGGATAAAGGTCTTCCATTCGTTGTATTTGCCGCAAGAGAATCTCCAAATGAATCACTGGGCTTCTCACCTTTTGAACTACTGTTTGGCCATGAAGTAAGAGGACCCCTTAAGTTACTCAAGGAATGCTGGCTGTCGGAGGAAGATGACGTCAACCTGCTGGAGTATGTGATGAAGTTCAAAGAACGGCTGTCCACTGCTTTACAGTTGGCGAGAAAGAATTTAGGAGCTGCTCAGGAGAAAATGAAGACTTGGTATGATAAGAAGTCCAGGTTACGCCACTTTCAGCCAGGAGATCAGGTTTTGATTCTGCTACCAGTTCATGGGCAACCTCTTCAAGCCAAGTTTAGTGGTCCTTATTTCGTGGAGAAGAAACTCAGTGATGTCAACTATGTCATCGCCACACCAGATCGTAGAAAGAGCAAGCAACTATGTCACATCAACATGCTAAAGTTATATCACAGGCGGGACGAAAATAATCCAGTCTGCACTGTAGCTGTTCCACCCGAGTCTGCAAGTGAAGCTCTCCCATGCAGTATGAGCCTGAGTGATAGTTTGGGTAAGAATCCTGATATCATGAATGATCTCCAGACTAAGCTTTCTCATCTACCTCCCGAGGAAAGGCAGGAGTTTTCGGCATTACTGCAGGAGTACCCGCAAGTGTTCCATGCCACTCCAGGAAGAACTACTGTGTTGATGCATGATGTCGATGTTGGAGACGCAAAGCCAATTAAATTGCCTCCTTACCGTGTGAACCCAGTGAAAGTTCCTCTCATCCAGAAGGAGCTTGGCTACCTGTTGGACCACAAGATGATTGAGCCCTGTCAGAGCGAGTGGAGGTCTCCTGTCACTCTAGTCCCTAAGCCAGGTGGGTCACAGCGGCTTTGCATCGACTACAGGCGTGTTAATCAGATCACCAAAATAGACACTTACCCTCTCCCTCGCGTGGAAGATTGCATAGACAAGATCGGAAAGGCTAGGTACATAAGTAAGTTTGATTTGTTAAAGGGATACTGGCAAGTACCTATGACTGAACGTGCTAGGGAGATCTCATGTTTTGTAACACTAGGAAAGACTTTTGCATGTTCCGTAATGCCATATGGTATGAAGAATGCACCAGCCACATTTCAGAAGCTCATGAATGTTGTAACAGAGGGTTTGGCAGGGTGTGTTGTTTATATTGATGATGTATTAATCTTCAGTGACAACTGGAAAGATCACCTATGCCATGTCAGTAAATTTCTTGAGCGTTTGGTTCATGCTAATCTTGTAGCTAATTTATCAAAGTGTGAGTTTGGTCAAGCTAAAGTTCAGTACCTTGGGTACGTAATTGGTGATGGACATGTTGCACCACCAGAAGCTAAGGTTCAGGTTATAAGTGATCTTCCCAGACCTAAAAGTAGGAAGGAGCTACAAAGATTTTTGGGAATAGTAGGTTATTACAGGAGATTTGTTCTTAACTTTTCTATTCTTGTATCACCACTTACAGACCTATTGAAAAAGGGAGTTAAATTTGTCTGGACCGATAACTGTGAATCCTCTTTCAACAAACTTAAAGCTATTCTATTAAGTCAGCCAGTGCTCGCTACTCCAAATTTTGCTAAGCCTTTTAAGATGGCTGTTGATGCAAGTGATACAGGAGCTGGGGCTGTTTTCCTGCAAGAAGATGATCAGGGTATTGAACACCCTGTATCTTACTACAGTAAGAAGTTCACTCCACCTCAAAAGAACTACTCAACTATTGAGAAAGAGCTTTTGGCCTTGATTTTGTGTTTACAGCATTTTTCATTTTATTTGTGTTCTGGTTTTGACCCCATAGTCATTTATACCAATCATAACCCACTGAAATTCCTTAGTAAGTTTAAAGATAAAAATCAGAGATTGACAAGATGGAGTCTACTTCTTCAGGAGTATTCATTAGACATACAACATGTCAAGGGGAAAGAAAATGTTATTGCAGATTGCTTATCTAGACTTTAGACAGATTGTTTTAGAGTAATAAGAAATTTCCTTTGTAAATTTCTTTTTCTTTGTGGGGAGGTGTTTCATAGCCTATGATTTCATCATCCTTTGTGTAATTTTAACGCACAGTATGCTGCATGTTTGATCACTAGCGTGTTCTGCCTCAGTCCCCCCCTTCTACCGTTATAGTAGAGTAAGTCGTCCTTTCTGTTGTTGAGAGTGGGATTGTCAACTCTTTGTCCCCATGGCTTCATTTGCGCATCCTTCTTACAAGTTGTATCAAGCTCTGCCGGCCCCTATATAATGAGCTCAGTCTCTGCATCATTGTCACTTAGATATACTCCTCATTTTGTTCACATCTCTGTCCTCCCCTGTACCGTTATTATTATTGTGAGTGCTCCGGAAGTCTCCAGCCATCTACCAGCTGTGTAATTTGAGTATAACTGTTATTGCATTTTTTCCTTGTACTGTATAGTATAAGGTGTTGATTTGTAGGCCTAGTGAGTTTTTTTTTGTAATTTATGTAGGATTCATTTTGTCAGCCAGTATTAATAATAGTTTGTATCTGTAATAATTTAACTTGCATTAACTGAGCATTACCCAGTGTATTTTCATTTTATCAGGGCTGACTTAGGTAAATTTACTCTTGCTAATTTCATGTTAATAGAGGCTATTGCAGTTAACCATATATTTAACCTGTTTTTTGCCATTACATTATCCTTATGAGTCCTGAATGTTTTGTTGTTAGTTTGAGCATTAAACTTTAACTTGTAATTTTACCTAACTCTTTTGTTTTGAACCTGCAACTTTACGGGACAGTAGTGATTTTTAGTATTCTCACTTAAAGTGTACATCATCTTTCGCTGTTCCGTAACAATATATATATATATATATATATATATATATATATATATATATATATATATATATATATATATATATATATATATATATAAGTACAAGGAAAAAAAAGTACATGTAATAAGACAATACATAAGTCAAACCTTAACAACAGAGAAGGGGCGTGGAGCAGTCGTGTGTGCCCAGTGAGGGCTGTAGGTGGTGAGTGAGGAGTGATTCAGCTAGGAGGCGTGTTACCTCGTCACGAGAAGCGTGAACAACAGAAAAATGAAATTCGCTTTTGGGGTGGCCTAAGGCTTCACAGCAATTTCGGATGGCAGAGAAAGGTGGCTTAGCCATAGGTAGACCGGTTCTATATGACTGTCCCCGATGTTCTGTAATTCTTACTCGGAATTGCCTCTTAGTCTGTTCAGTATAAGACGCATTACAGCGACTACATTTATAATTATAGACAACAGAGGATTGCAGAGCGTCAGGGATTCGGTGTTTATGTTTGAACTATTGTCCAATGGTGTTGCTGAGTTTGAAAATTGTTCTAAGACATACTTGAGGGTAAAATTCCCTAACTAAACTCGATATATTATTACGTGTGGAAAAACATTTTGGACCTAAAAATGGCAAGATACAATACACATGTGATTTGTTTGCTGTGAGTTTAGGAGTAGGTGGGTTACGGATCTTATTTAGTTGTCTTCCCATATGGGTTTGTGTGAAAGAAATTGGGAAACCATCTGAGAACAATGTTTTCGTAAGAAACCTCAATTCCGAGTGTAAAGCAGAATAGGATGAACAAATATTATAAGCTCTGGTCAGCAGGGTTGACACCAAATTGCGTTTAAACTGAATTGGGACTGCAGAGTTGAATTTCGTAGTTAATCCTGTGAAAGTGGGTTTACGGTATACTGAAGTAATGAAAGAATTAGTAGTTTTTTGGACTAGTATATCAAGAAAGGGAAGTTTGCTGTTTTCTTCAATATCGGAAGTGAAATGAATGTTAGCATGCCTCGAGTTTAAATAGTTCAGAAAAAGGGGGATGTGGTCTGGAGAACTAAACAATAAAAATGTATCGTCGATATATCTAAACTATTATCTCTGTCGTCTATAATTATAAATGTAGTCGTTGTAATGCGTCTTATATTGGACAGACTAAGAGGCAATTACGAGTAAGAATTACAGAACATCGGGGACGGTCATATAGAACCGGTCTACCTATGGCTAAGCCACCTTTCTCTGCCATCCGAAATTGCTGTGAGGCCTTAGGCCACCCCATAAGCGATTCTGATTTTTCTGTTGTTCACACTTGTTGTGACGAGGTAACACGCCTCCTGGCTGAATCACTCCTCACTCACCACCTACAGCCCACACTGGGCACACACGACTGCTCCACGCCCCTTCTCTGTTGTCTTATTACATGTACTTTTTTTTCTTCCTTGTACTTAGTAGCATCCCAACAACGTTAGCTATGAATGATTTATTTCCTCATCATAATAATTCTTCACTTGTATTTTTATCAGACATGGCGTTTTACTTTGATTTTATTGTATTTTCTATAGGTTTGAAAATGACAAACGATTGTCGAAACGACACCAATTTATTGAAGATGTTCCTGATTACGTTGGTGTTATCTTCATATTGAGACTACGCTTCTCCCATCGTGAATCTATTGCATCTGTATATATCTATTTCTATATATATATATATATATATATATATATATATATATATATATATATAGATAGATATAGATAGGTAGATATAGATAGATAGATAGATAGATATAGATAGGTAGATATAGATAGATATAGATAGATAGAGATATAGATAGATAGATAGATATATATATATATATATATATATATATATATATATATATATATATATATATATATATATATATATAGATATGGACCCCCTCCACAATCGGTCTACCCCCGATGTATATAAGTCCCCCCCCCAATGCATACATGCCCCCACTAAACTTGCTAGGTCAGCATGCTTTCCCACGCCTGAAGACGGCATTATTGCATCAGTTGATAGCAGACAGCCGAGACGGTCAGACTATTTTACTGTGAGCTTGTAATAAACTCCTTATCTAGCTGTTTGTATACGGAGTTTCTATTACCAAAGTATTGCAAGTTACATTTGGTAGCAGCAGTGTTTCGAACCATCAGATTCTGACCGCCTCCTTGGATTTTTAGTGATACAACAAGATACACAAGGTCTCGCATCTGCCAGCCTCGCCCCTCCTCCGTGCCTCTAGTGGTGTAATACCTGGCTGTGCTTTCCGAGTGTCCAATTTTTCTCACCAGTGCTCACCTCTCAACCAACCCCACCCATACGCCTTGTTCCTGACCGCACGTGTCGCCGTCGCCGACCTACGCACCTGTTGCACCTGTTCCCAGCACCTGTTCCGAACTCATCATAGCTCCTGCCCCCACGGTGCCACTTATCACTGTCTGCCCGCTGCCTGCCCACCACCATTCTCTGCATTTGCACCTCACCAGCTCTACACCTGCCTTGCGCCGACATCTGCCCTCACCACCCACCACCGGCCTCCGCCGTCGCCCGCATCTGGTCTGCATTACGGAGCCTCCTAAGACCGCCACTCCCTGCCGGTGATTCATCACGGTGTCTCTTCTCTCCGCCCAGCTGTCCCGCCTCGCCCCGCCTCGCCCCGCCCAGCCCAGCCCAGCCCAGCCCCGCCCCACCCCGCCCCAGCCCAGCTACGCCCAGCCACCCCTGCACCTCATACATCTCGACACTCCCGTTTCTACTGTGTAACTATAGTATATCTTTCCTTTCTATAGAGATTATCCTCGCTTTTCTCTACAGATTGCTTATTGTAAATATTCCATCTCATTTCCATTACCCCGTTTTCATCTTCACCTACGTTATTTATACTCCATCTCATCCTTCGCCTTTTATTTAAACCATCCATGCCCTCACCTTCATTCATTTTCACACCTACTCGTGTATTCCATTCTCTCATTGTTATTTATACATTTCCACCTACGTCTCCATCTTCATCCTTTTCTCTTCCATTGCCGCATTAAATGTCATTCTTTCCACATCAACCGCTTAACACCCGCCCTCTCGACCCGGAAATATCACCTGATCATACCCCGTCTGCCGACTCTAACACAATCACTCACTTACGAAGTGGCAAAGAGTACCACCGCCCTGTACCTGAGACTCCCGTTTCACTTCCCGCAGAATCACTTCCTACCCATCCTACACTCGTAAATCCAGATACCTCCTCCTCTACTCCTGCCTCTACACTCCCTTCTTCCTCTACTCCTTCCCTTTGTCTTTCCCTCTCCTGCCTCCCTTCATACCCCATCTTGCTCGCCCTTAACTGCCACTACCTTCTCTCTCTCCCACACCTCTCCTGCCGCCACTTCTACACTTCCAGCCATGGCCAACCCTCCACAGTCTATCTATCTCGACGATGCTAATTGTCCCAAATTTACCGGCCAGGACCCAACTTGGTCTGTCTATGATTTCCTCAGAGAAGTCGAAACAGAAATAAACAATAGACAAATAACCGAGGAATCGCTCAAAGTAGCCTACCTCCTCAGTTGCTTGCACCACGGTAAATCGGACATCGGATCCGCGATCCGTGCAGGACATTTCGATAGCATTCGTACCTTTGCTGATTTTCGTACGGAACTCATCAGCCTTTGTTGCCAGCATTCAAATACCACGTCTCTCATGGGATTCATTAATCTCCTAAACCAACTAGATGAGGACTTGTGCGTCCCAGCGCAATATGCCAAGCTCCGCAAAGCTGCCGCCGCCATGAAAGCAACTAGTAGCGAGATGCTCCAATTACTGGTAGGCACGAAATGGTTAGACGACAAGAAAGGCGTTCCATTGCTTTCACTCACCAACTTTGCTGACTTAATTGGTTACCTCAGATTCCTTCACTGGCTTACTCCTAAACAGCGAGAGCTCGCCTTGGAAATCGGTTTCAATCCAGGAGATAAAATTATTCAGGTCACTAAAGCCATTCATGAAAGAACAGGTTCGAACTACACGCGTCAGGGCACCACCCAACCCTTGGCCTCCTCAGTCTGTCACACCTCCACTACCCCAGACCAATCTCGCTCCCGTCCCACCACACGCGGCAGACCTGCCACACATCGCTCTCCTACCGCAGGTCGTAATCAATCTAGCGCCCGACGGAACAGACAATCTTCGATTCTTTGCTGGTACTGTGGTCATCCTGGACATCGAACATCCAGTTGCGACCGTACATACAGACGTCCTCACTCCCAAACCAGACAGCGTACGCCTTCCCGCTCCCGTCGTCCACACTGCAAATACCACAAATCAAGCACGACTCACACCACTGAGGAATGTCTTTACCTCAACCGCCAACAGTCGGGGGAAGCCCCCCGCCCGTATCGGACCAATATCACGTAGAACCAGAAACCCAACTCCCCATCCGCCATGTAGGTCCCATAACATCCTCGGGTTTAGTCATTCTCGGCAGCAGTCATGACATACCAACGTCATTCTTCTTGGACACAGGATCTATAGTAAATCTCATCTCCGAAAATTCCTTACAAATTATTCATCGCCATCACAACCACGTCAGTTTCCTAGAACCACCAGACATTCACCTATGTGGTGTCAACGGCTCAGAGTTTAAGGTTAAGGGAAGAGTCACCCTTGAAGTCAAACTCCACAGAGATTTGCCCCCTATCCCCATTGAATTTCATGTCACTAATGACATGCAGTATCCCGCAGATGCCCTTATTGGTTTCTCCACCATGGCACAACACTCCATTGCATTATTACCTGCTTGTGGTAGTATAGACATTTCTGGATTCCCGGTTTACACTATGGAATGTCCCCGTCCTGTTCTTACGATCAAATCAGTCCTTCAATTACCTCTGTGCCTATTACTACCAAAAAGTCCAACCCAGCCCAAACCACCACTATCATCATCTGAGAATACAAAGATCATTCCTTTACTGACTGCGAGCAAGGACATAAATTCCTCCATGTCTCCTGATCCATCATCTCAGCCCTCGAACATGGCTCTTACATCCTCTCCCGACAACACTATCGCTGACTCAAACATGTCTCAGTTACCTACCTCACACAGTCTGAATGATCTTCTCCAACACACAGAGACGAAACGTGCAGTAACGAATACGTGCACAATTTTGTTACCGCATGAGTTCACCAAAGTCTCTGTTTGTGTTGCCGGTGCGAAAGAAGGAGTGGATGTACTAACCCTACCTGAGACGTGTTGTGTGAATGGCTTGACTTATGAGTCAGCGTGGTGTACAGTCTTAGAGGACAGTTTATGCTACCTGTACTTGCTCAATGTCACAAATGCTCCACTAAAACTTAAAAGTGGTGTAAAGATTGGAGACTTCCTAGTATACCCAGCGGCCGTAAAGGTGTGCCAGGATTCCTCAATTCCTACTATTCAGACTGATGATACGCCAATCGGTGTATGTACTATTAACTCTACGGGATCTGCGCCGACATATTCACCCGATATGCTCTCACATCTCACTTGCACAGATTTCCCAGAAAATACGCCTCAACTCCTCGACCTTCTGACCTCGTACAGAAACGTGGTTGCCTTACCCGGTGAACCGATGGGTAGAACAGACCTTGTCAAACATACGATTGAACTACTTCCAGGAACTCAGCCGATTTACATACCAGCGTATCGATTTCCTCACAGCCAGA
This sequence comes from Coenobita brevimanus, assembly GCF_032717465.1. Lineage (NCBI taxonomy): Eukaryota > Metazoa > Arthropoda > Malacostraca > Decapoda > Coenobitidae > Coenobita > Coenobita brevimanus. Next base: position 20,538,455 of record NC_137020.1, on the reverse strand, counting down.
GAAAGCAAACAGATCAAATGGTACAGAACATGTTAAACCAAGACATTATTGAACCCTCCGTCAGTCTATGGAATAGCCCACTTTTCTTAGTACCAAAGAAGGACGGCAACTTTAGACCAGTAGTCGACTATTGTAAGGTCAATTCTGTCACCGTTCCAGACCGTTTCCCGTTACCTGTCCTCACTGATTTGCTAGAATCCCTTGGTGAAAATAACGTAGTCTTTTCATCTTTAGACCTCCTCAGGGGGTACTGGCAGGTCGAAATGGAAGAGTCCTCTCGCCCAGTTACAGCCTTTAGTACCCCTTCCGGACATTTTCAGTTTAAGAGACTCCCTTTTGGTCTGAGAAATGCTCCTTCCATGTTCATGCGACTTATCCATTCAGTCTTCAGTGGTATGATGGGACACTCTCTTTTTGCTTACCTAGATGATATCATTGTTGTGAGTAAATCCATCCCTGATCATTTTACCAAACTCCAGCAAGTCTTTGAATGCCTCCAGCTCGCAGGCCTGAAAATCAATCTCAGTAAATGCGACTTCCTGCGAAAGAAAATCAAATTTCTAGGCCATGTCGTAGATGCACAAGGCATTCATTCTAATGAGGATAAAACTAAGGCGATCATTAACTTCCCAGAATCTACCACTACCGACGCTGTACGAAGTTTCCTGGGCCTCAGTGGCTATTATCGTCGCTTCATTCAGAATTATACACAGATCGCCGCTCCTCTGACCCACTTACTCAAGCAGAATGTGCCCTTTGTTTGGACTAACGACCAGTCACAGGCTTTCCAAAAGCTAAAGACAGCTCTTGTAAATGCCCCTGTTCTAGTGTTCCCTGATTATACCACACCCTTCCTTCTCTGCACAGACGCCTCAGGCACTGGACTTGGTGCCGTTTTGATGCAACTCGATGAAGCATCAAGGAAGCGCGTAATAGCGTATGCTAGTCGCACCCTTACAACCGCTGAACGTAACTACAGTGTCACAGATCTCGAAGCGCTAGCGGTAATCTGGTCATTGAAACATTTCAGAGATATAGTCTATGGTTATCCAGTGCATATCCAAACAGACCACCTTCCACTATGTGATTTGTTCAAGAATCGCAGGAGTAGACTGTAGCACCAGTCGAACAGGGCAGTACTCCCGAGTTTGATGGCAAGCTGGTGATAGGGAGAGCTGGAGCTCCCGTTTCACCAGCCCTCAGGACTTGATCCTGACCATCTCCCTTTTCTGAACATTTTCAGTGCATTCATTTACACAGAGAGTAGGCCAGCATGCTCTCATAATACCTCTACCTCCAACTGTCTACACCACACTACATGCGCATAACATATCACACCTTCTATTCACATCTTTAGTAATGGCCGCTGCAATCTTAATATCAAATGAGGTGGTACCTCGGATTGCCACCACCGGCAGGGTAGGGCTGGAGGCACAGGGTCCTCCCGGTTGCCATCAAGCGACTGTGCCGGCAGCGACTGTTGCTATTTCCGGGAATGCTCGTCGGCGAGGAGGTGACGATGCGGCCTTATTCTTTACCAACATCCGCGGCCTTACCACAAATTTAAACTCGGTTCATTTTTTCCTTCAGTCCATATCCCCTTTGGCCCTTTTCCTCACAGAACCACAAATCTCGCCCTATACCGATATATCTCCATTTTGTTTTCCCGGTTACCATCTCCTTACAAACTTTCGTAACAAGGGCGGCACCTGTTGTTATATCAAATCCCAATATGCAGTTGACACTATTTTAAACTTCACTTCATCCAGTTTTGATTACTCATTATATAAATTAAATTGTCAAAACATTACCAAATATATCTGTGTAGTTTATCGTTCCCCCAATGCTTCTTCGGAACCCAGTGTATTTGATTCCATATCCAGTCAGTTGAGTAACCTTGACCTTGCCCTTGACAATGAAATTACCATTTTGGGTGATTTTAACATACACACTGTTGAATGGTTATTGCATTCTGCCCGGACTGACGACGCTGGTCTAGAATGCGAGCTGTTTGCGGAATCGTTTAACCTCGCCCAGTTGGTAAAGCAACCAACCAGAATACCTGATAATCCTGACCATAATGCCCATCTCTTGGATTTATTCTTGACAAATAATCCAGATCAATACAGGATAGAGGTACTGTCACCACTTGGATCCTCTGACCACAATCTCATCAAAGCCTCATTAGTTAACCCTCCTACACCTCCCCATTCTGAACCTGTCAGGGTGACCCGATGGCACTTTGACAGGGCAGACTGGGATGGATTTAGAAATTATCTTGCTGATATTCCATGGCAGTCTTTCTTCTCTAGTGATCCCAATTCTACCCAGTCCCACATCTGCGACTTAATACTAGCTGGTATGGAGTTATTCATACCAAGTCAACAATTCACTAAAAGATCAAACTCTCCAAAATGGTTTGATGGCAATTGTGCCAGAGCAACAGCCCAAAAGTCATTAGCATATAACTCTTACATCTGAATCACTCTCCCAATTTAAAATTGCTAGAAATCATGCAAAAGCTGTAATAAATCTATCTAAATCAAACTTTCTTCAAAAGCAAGCATCAAAACTACTTAACAACCCTAATGACAATAGAATATTCTGGTCAACTCTTAATTCTTTCAATAATAACTTTAACAAGTCATCTTCCATTCCACCACTAAAATCTTCAGATGGCAATATTACAAATGACCCACGTGGGAAAGCAGATATCTTTGCTAGTACCTTTGCCAGAAACTCTACCATAGATGATACCAGCCAGAATGTCTCAGTACTGGAACTTGATTCTCCCGAAATTGCCCCACTTAAAATACAGACAAGATATGTAAAATCCATCCTAGACAATTTACCTACCAACAAAGCTCCAGGCCCAGATGGAATTCTACCAATTGTTTTGAAAAAGTGTTCCCCTGAACTTGCCTCTGTCCTAGCTAAATTATTCAGACAATGCATACGTACTTCTTTATTTCCAAATTCGTGGAAAGAAGCCAATATCCACCCTGTTCCGAAGAAAGGAAGTTCGTCTGACCCCTCCAATTACAGACCAATAGCTGTCACATCTTCTCTTGGTAAGGTATTTGAAACTTTAATTAATAAGCATATTGTTAAACATCTTTAATCCAACAACTTAATTAGTGATAGACAATACGGTTTTCGCCATGAAAGATCCACCATTGACATACTCAATCTCTTAACTCATACCATCCATCAATCTATTGATCTCTTTGGAGAAACTCATGCAGTAGCTCTTGATATCTCTAAAGCTTTCGACAGAGTATGGCACCGTTCCCTGCTGTCCAAACTCCCTTGCTATGGACTAACATCTTTTGTTCCTTTGATTTCTTCTTATCTTAGTGACAGGAAAATAAGAGTAAAAGTAGATGATTTATATTCGAATTTCCACTCAATTAACGCCGGCGTGCCGCAGGGCTCAGTTCTGGCGCCAACCCTATTTCTGGTTCATATTTATGATCTCTTATCTGTCACTCACAATTCCATTCACTCATATGCAGATGACTCAACACTACATAGTTCATTCACACTCAGACATCCATTTACAAAGTCTAATATCTCTACCTCTCAACTCAGTACAGCCATCTCCATAAATCAAGATCTATCTACAATCAGTGAATGGGGACAAAACAACCTTGTCTCTTTTAATGCTAGTAAAACTAAATATATACAGTTTACTAATAGACAGATATTGCCAGATTCGTACATTACCTTCAGTGCTACTAATATTCCCATCTCCAAAAGTATTGAAATTCTTGGTGTCTCACTTAACAGTGCCCTCAGCTGGACCTTTCATGTCAGATCACTTGCTAAAACCGCATCAAAGAAACTTGGATTATTGTACAGAGTCCGTAACTTCTTCGCCGATGAGCAGTTAGCTATAATTTATAAGAGTCATGTGCGCTCTCGACTTGAATATTGCTCACCCTTGTGGAATGGTTGTGGAGAGGTTGCATTAAGACAACTAGACAAAATTCAGAATAAAGCTGTTAGAATCATTAACAACCCTGCCATTACATATAAACTACCTCCCCTGCAAGTAAGAAGGAATGTTGCCTCCCTTGCATTATTTTACAGATATTTTTTTGGCAAATGCTCAGACGAAGTTGCGTCCATGGTGCCACCTCTCTATGCCTTCCCTCGTGCTACACGGGCATCTGGTAGCGCTCATGACTGGAATGTCACTCAACCATATTGCAGAACTTCTGCCTATCAGAATTCTTTCATTCCCTGAACTGAATCTCTCTGGAACTCGCTTCCCCAGAGTTGTTTTCCTCCAAATTTCAACCCACAACTGTTCAAGTCTAATTGTTACAGATATTTTATGAACAGAGGACACCAATAATCTGGTGTATGGATTTTTTTTTTTTTTCCCATTTGTTTTTCCTTCCTCTGTTCTGTTATATATATATATATATATATATATATATATATATATATATATATATATATATATATATATATATATAATCCTAACAGGTAGACTAGCTAGATGGTCTGTCATCACCCAGGACTTTAATCCCACTTTTCAATATGTACCAGGCAAGTTGAATGTAGTCGCAGACGCACTCTCACGTCACGTAGCAGCAGCTATAACATCACTGCAGCCTGAAGTAACTGAAAATACTACACTAACGTCAGAAGTTGTTCGAAACTTTCAGCACCAAGACCCCATGTGGTCCAAAGTCATTTATTTCCTAGAATCTGGCGATGCCTCGACCTTACCTACTCTGCCAGTATCACTAGATGAGTTCATGCTAGATGATGATCTCTTGTACAGGAACACACTGCTAACAGGCAAAGATATGCCCAATCACGAAATACGCCAACTTGTTGTCCCCACTGCCTTGATACCAAATGTTCTTCATATTGTTCATAATACTTCTCAAGCTTCCCATCCAGGTAAAGACCAATGCTTGCACCAAGCACGTCTCAAATACTATTGACCAACCATGCGCCGCGATATCAATGCCCACTGTGACTCTTGCCTCTCCTGCCACCGCGGACAAAGGATCAGCCGGCTTACCAGCACCTCTCTTACAATACCCAATCCCATCACGACCATGGGAAACCGTCTCAATCGATCTCTTAAAACTACCTCTCACAGAATCTGGCACTGAGTACTTGTTCGTAGCGGTCGACCACTTCCCCCACTACTGTGTCCTCGTACCCCTCTCCGACAAGACCGCAAAAAGCGTTGCACGTGCCTTTGTAGATCACGTAATTTGCCTATTCAGTACCCCTCATACCATTCTTACTGACAACGGTACAGAGTTCAACAATAGCCTTCTAGATGAGATCTGTTGCCACTTTCATATCAGTAAGTGCAATGTCGTGCCTAACCATCCGGCTTCCAATGGCCTTGTAGAACGCCACAACCATAAAATCTTAGAGTGCCTCAGACATCTAGGCTCCCATAGTTCATCCTGGGATGACTGGATTCCCCAAGTGGCATCCTCCATCAATAGTTTCATCAATGCATCCATTGCTGAATCTCCCTTCTTCGTCCTCTTTGGTTTTGACAAGGACCTCCCATACTCTCTCTTATCCTCAAAGCCAGAACCCATCTACAACATGGATGATTATGTTAAACTAAAATTGGCCAACTTCCAGACAATCCACCAGTATGTCCAATCCACTTTGGCTTCCTCTCAGGAGAACATGCTGCAGCGCCAACATAAATCTGCCTCTCCTATCACCATCAATGTAGGCGATTTTGTCTTTGCTCATTCCCATACACGTTCCTCTAAGTTGGATGACAAATTTACAGGGCCCCACCGCGTCCTCACTCAACAAGGCAACAAATTTCACCTCCAGGACCTGTCCACTAGGGACACCAGATGGGTCCACGTTGATGACTTAAAGCGAGCACCCCGTGGCCTCGTGTTGGAAAAGTCACTTACACAACCTCCTGCCCCCTCTTCCCCTCCTCCCATCCCTCAGTCTACCTTGTTTCCACCTATCCCTCAGTCTCCTTCCTCTCCACCTCCACCTGCTCCTTCATCAATCAATCAATATCGGTCCAAACTGCGCTCTGTCCATCAACCTCTTCACTACCTCCCCCATTAACTCTACCCTGATTTTCTAGGTACGATGTTAGCGATCTCCTTGCTGGCAGTGCTGACCCTCCTGGGGTCTGGGTCAGGTCAGGACGATGGTGGAGTACGTCCCGGGGCCTTGGTCGGCTCGGGAGGGGAGGTAATGCTTATCGACGACGTAGCCTCTGCGCTACGATCTTGCGCCCCTGGCCGACGTAGTCATTGCCCTACCTACCTATGCGCACCAGCTCCGCGGAATCAGGAACCATCTCACAGCCCTCATGGGGACACACAACCCGAATGAGTATCTCTATAACCTTTTCCTCCCACTCTCCTGGCAATTGCAATACATAAGTAACAGATTCACTGAGCTCAATGACACATTTTCCATTCAGACACCCGTGGGTCGTTCTCGTGTGAAACGAGGTCTCTTCGACTTCGGCGGTGAGATTCTGAGTGGCTTGTTTGGCGTTGCTACAGCCCGTGACATTTCTGGCTTCAAATCTGATTTCACTCATTTAGCTTCAGCCCTAGAATCACAACGCCGAGTCATTAAAATCCAACACACTATGTTACAGAAGCTCACAACCCAACTCAATGAAGTCACGTCCACTCTAAACAATTTCACCAATATCCTACAACACCACCTTTCAGATCTCACCGTTATCTCTCAGTTCTTCTACCTCAAACTCAACATGGATAATCTCCAACTAGCCATTGACTCTCTCTTGTCTCAAGTCTCTGCCTTGGTTCGTATCCTGGTCGATGCTATCAATGGACGTGTCACTGCCGACTTAGTACCTGTCTCAGCTCTCCGTTCTGTCCTGGAATGGGCTCACTCCACCTTCGGTCTCTCCCCAGTCCTCCCTTACTCCTCCCTTGAATATTATTATCCTGTTCTCGAAGCCACTCTTCTCACCACATACGTCGTCATCCATATTCCTCTCCGTTCTGCCATAACCTTTAACCTTTTCGACATCATTCCCTTCCCTTTCTGCCTGAACAACTCCTGGTTACAGGTATCTGTTCCTTCAGAATATTTCCTCCTCTCCCATGATCATCTTTCCGTTGCCTTCCTTTCTTCCACAGACCTCCAGCAATGTTCCTCCCTTACTCCGACCTCTCGTCTCTGTGCTGCCCACCTTTTCGCTATCTTCCCTAGCAGTGCTACACCCTGTGAGTCTGCTTTAGTTCGCAACCATTCCATCTACTCGGCCTGTTCTTTTGTCCCAGCTCCTGACCTCCCGGTCCACCATGCTCACCTCAACCATGTCCAGTATTTCTTCTTTGCTGTTCCCATCTCTGTCACAATCATGTGTCCTGGTTCTTCCGTTCACTCCGTCCCCGCTAGTGGTCTCTACAAAGCACCTGACTATTGTACCGTCAAATCAGAGTCCGTCATCACTTACGCCACTCGCTATCACCAGGCTGTTCATAATCACTCCTATGACATCTTTCAACCACTCGACATGCCTTCTACCCTACCATCTGCCAACATTACCATCACCTCCCCTAACTTGCGCATGCTAACCTTCCTCAATGACAGTGATTTCATTATGGATCAATTCTCTCTGGCCTTCTGCCGTTCATGGGTTCATCCAACAGTTGTGTTTCCCCCTGTGGTTATTGCTTTCATAGGTTTTCTACTCATCATATGTGCAGTGCATTGTTGTGTCAGAAAAATGGGACATCGACTCCAGGATATCAGAGTCGCTACAGGCATAGTACGCCCTACACACGACGTAGAACTCCCTGTACTTAGTGCCCTGCATCCAGTGACTACCAATGCCATCTGCCAATTAACTAAACTGTGAACAGCACTCTGCCTACTAGAAAATGATGGTATTTCTTTCATGCATTACTGAGTGACAGTGTATTCTACAGAAAATACAAATTAAAAAAAAAAAAAAATGAAGGAAGAACAACAATAGAACTCTCATATCTACTCCTTGTTTATCATGTATCAAACTATTATTGTGTAATTCCCATTATGTTTATATATACCTTCGACCCATACTGGATTTGTACCTATTAATCCTTGTATATCTTATATGTATATATCCTTCTAATTCCCTCCCCTCAACATGGCCATGTTTCCCCTACTGCCCCTGTATCATACTTATCCCTTGTACACACCTCGCGGTCCTGCCTTACTACTATAATCGAACACCATTTAACTCCCGGTGTCGGGAGACACCATCTCAGCTACCCGGGGCAGTAGTGTACCCCCTCCACAATACGTCTACCCCCGATGTATATATGTCCCCCCCCAATGCATACATGCCCCCACTAAACTTGCTAGGTCAGCATGCTTTCCCACGCCTGAAGACGGCGTTATTGCATCAGTTGATAGCAGACAGCCGAGACGGGCAGACTATTTTACTGTGAGCTTGTAATAAACTCCTTATCTAGCTGTTTGTACATGGAGTTTCTATTACCAAAGTATTGCAAGTTACAGATATATATATATATATATATATATATATATATATATATATATGTGGTAAAGACTACATAATAGATAGATAGATAAATAGATAGATAGAGAGACAGATAGAAGCAGGGAGTCAGATGATGAGAGGTGTTGTGTCTGCGAGAGTCGAGCAGTGCTAAACATGCTTACACACTCTGACGCGAGGAATGCTTGAGACAGCGTCTAGTGGCCATATACACACATACACATATGCTCACACACAGGCTACGGGAACTTTCCATCCACGATGAACACACGTGACACACCCCTGCTACACCAGAATTTAGGAAAGAGAGCTCAGACGGAGATTAGCCACCGAACAGGCTAGGTAGAAGGAGACAAGCGACCCTAGAGAGAGGTCGAGACGGAGATTAGCCTTAGAACAGAAAGAGAGAGAGATAGCGAGACAGGGAGGTAGCTACCCGGGACTTATACTCTTCCCATGGGAGAGACCTGTTTAATATTTCCAAGACAAATAAAAATAATCCCATACTATTCTTTACCTCTCCCGTCACTACATGACATCTGGTGGGGAAACTACTACAAGATATAAAAGCCGCTCGACCACAAGTCTAAAATATACGCCTCTACAAGCAAATACAAAGTCGCTGCTTTATGATACAAAGTCTTTATGACATTTGGTAGCAGCGAACGTATAAGAACCTCGTCTACGAATCAACATTAAATTCCTACAAAATATCAAGATTGAAAACAACCAACAACATCAGCTCCTGACAGTATTCTCTCCATCCAGCCCCCTCCGTCTCCCAGATCATTACCCTGATGCAGAGGTCAAGAGATCACTCGACGCCTTGCAAGTAGCTTAACGACAAAACCAGCAAATCTGCGGACATCGTCTCCGAATTAAAAGCAAATTTCTACAAAAGCAACCGAGACTACAAGATTAGCTTCAGTTCTACATTGAATCCTACAAAATACAGCCTACAGTGCAAATAGTCTACAAGTCTACGACGACTCAGCGAACTACAGCCATCTACAATCAACTACAATTAACAACTCTACGTCATTTGTATAATCTTCTACACGCACCTACAAGTAGCGGCAGTCTTCATTCTACAACGAGTAAATCACAAGAAAAAAGGACCAAGAATACATCAAGAAAGAAAACATACAAACAAACAAACAAACAAACGAAGAGTGAGAGAAGACTCACAACTCATAACCACCAGACCTCACCCTCCTCTCTCTGCTACATCCACCCAACCCCCACCGCTTACGCAGATGTGAAGAGGTCAGGACGACGAAGCAAACACCAAGTCCATATTCACAACTCGTCTTACTCACTCGTCTTCACTCAAGTTACTCATCGCTACTCATTCACTCACCACAGCTACCAGTGTGGGAAGCCGACGTCACCATGTGCTGAGACGACAGCGCGCCAATCAACCCGCGAAGGACAACGCTATCACCACGTGCAACACCACTCACACCATTTCCCACCACGGTAAAAATTAGTGAGTTACATAGTTACTTCATTTATACAATACACAGTGATAGACAATAAGCTTCTGCACAAACATATAAAACGTGCTGTATAGTTACAACTTAAATACACATACTTACTTCAATTATCTTCATAATTCAATCATTAAATACTTGCACCAACAATAAATATTTTACACTGTATATATTCATTCATTTATTATAACATTTATTTACTACCAACGAGTGTTACCATTTATACCTACATAAAATACGTGTTTCATACATACAACTATACATTATTACATCTACAAAGTAATAAAGAAAATATACCATCACAGTTACTCAGTGAGCGATTAAAAGAACTGTATTTAACATTTATTCATTAAAGCTACCTAGTGGAAACATATAAATTAAATTACAAGGTAAACTAGAGAAAAAAAAAAATGGGAAACACAATTGACGTTAGCAAGAGTGAACATCTTCAACACAATCGTGAAGACAATGATTTCCACACAGTGCTGACACACATATTACCCACGATAGGTACAATTGAACAACAAGTCAGTGTATATAGTTAATACTGTATATATGTATATATATTTTTTTATATAAAATAACAAAATATGGGACTATATAATATCATTTTATAGTATCTGTGCAATATAAACTAAACTTTAAAAAAGTATCCCAAGGAAATTAGCCAGTATTTATGCAACCATGAACAACATGGGAAAAAGCGTACACAAGCGAAGAAAAACAAACTATAGAAAATCAATACATAAAAAAAAAGAAAAAAAAAGAAAAGGAAAGGAAAGAAAGAAAGAAGAGTGAGAAAGAAAAAAGAGAAATAGAGTAAGATCACATAACAAACAAATGAAAATAAGTGTAAATGTTACTACATAAGTCAAAATACCACATAAACTACAAACAAAAAAGCAAATTGTTGTCTCCACATACAAGTGGCACGAAACATCATCACTATCATCGACCGCAGCATATGTTAGGACTGCAGTTATTACAATTATGTTACTCCATATTATAATTAGGTAACTACAAACAATATGTACCAATTTATGTAACAGTTGCATTAACAAGATGTAACTTTTATGTAACTTTAACTACAATAATGTACTTACAAACGATATGTAACAATTATGTAACGACAAACGATTGCATTATGTTACACTAACTACAATTATGTACCTACAAACGATATGTAACAATTATGTAACGACAAACGATTGCATTATGTTACACTTTGCCAATTATGTAACAGTTGCATTAACAA